>NW_027269275.1:6575000-6662500 GCF_023055355.1 Agelaius tricolor | reverse complement strand
ATGGGAACTTTTTTTTGTGCAATTCTATTCATAAAAAAGGGGAGGAAACAGTATAACAGTACAAAAGCATTGCACCTCTCTACACTAAGGGTCATTAGCTGGTTCATTGCATAGATTGATATAAATTAGCTACTTTTGGAACTAAATCTCTCTCTCCTTTTTTTTTATTTTTTCACAAGATACTTATTTTGGGTAACTTTTAGTATCATGAATAATAGAACAAAAAAAAATCCACTTTCTGCCACATCTTCTATTATTCTTGTTCTTTTATTTAAAACAATGTAAGACAATTATGATAAAAGATGTATCAACATATAGAGCAATTATGTCATAAACCACCTTCTGCTCAGAAACTCAGCTGAAAGTTCATTCAGTCAAGCACACGAGCCTGCCAAACCTCGAAATGAAAACTCTATTAACAAGAGCCCGTTGTGAAAGGAGGTGTACAACCTGAGGAGTGCCAGGCTGATAGGTGCAGAATGCTGCAAGCACCACCCAAATCATTCTTAGCCTCCCTGGCAGAGAATTTGCAGCCCTCCCTGGCACAGCTGCACCTCCACGGAGCCGCCGTGCATGGGGCTGAACACGCACGGATGTGTCCAGGCACGCTTTTCTCACTATTTGTGCTCTGTTTGTATTGATCATTTGATCTAAAAATAGACGTATTTTGTTCGTGAACTAACACTTCCCTTAAGGCAGAAAATAAGTAGGAACATGCCTGCAGAAATAATATGTTATTAACATGAAAAACAACAAGAAAAGTACCTCTTGTAAAACACACTGAAGAACAATGCTTGGCAACAGACTGAGGAGCACTTGGTTTTCATACGATTTCTAAAAGTAACCAGTCATGCTGTCATTAAAGAAACACCACTGAGAGAGCAACAGAAATGTGCCCACAAATATTAAAGAAATTTATTTTTCAATCTTCTAAATAATTGTCTAAAGAAATAACTCTTTTTCAGCAGGGAAAAAAAGCAAAACAACTAAAAAGACATCCCAAGTCATTATATACCATTACAGCACTGGAGGAAACTTAAAACCAAAGAAGAAATGCAAACTATAACACTGAAGTTTTTGGATGAGCAGCATCACAGCACATACCCCACTGCACAACATGTGAGTTCATCTGGAGGGGCAGAGGGTCACTCACTCTGCACATACACTGTGCCACAAGGAAGAAAGGCAGTTTGATCTCTGAATATCAAATTTCCTCGCTTATCTCAGTTGAATCACGATCTACCTTGATAGAAAAGAGGTATCAGCCTTTCCTACTGCACCTTGATAAAGGGGAGAGGAAGAGGGAGAGATTTTGTGGACATGCTGCAGAACAGAAAACTGCACATATGAGCCACAGCTTTATGAATAAAAGACATCCCTAACTGTAACATACATAACAGCCTTGTTTGCAAAACAGAATGAAATTTCAGAAAGAAGAATTCAGCATTTACACAAAAAGCAGAACTCTGCTGCAGCCTAGGCATGTGTCTGCCTCTTCCCACAGCCTGCATTTCCTAAAACTGTGTTTAAGGACTTTTGCAAAGCATGGTCCAGGATATTATGGCTACTTATGGTAAAACAGTAAGAGCCACTGGGTGTTACTTTGATTTGAATACAAGTGGAAGGAGTTTTAAGACAACAGAGTATTGATATCACCTCTCTCTGCAAGCGCTGCCTGGAGCCAGCCGAGCATTCATGTAAATACTTGTTTACAGATTTTTACACATATATGCACACATAACAGAAGTTGTTAGGGCAAGCCATGCCTTTCATCTCCCTGCTCACAGAGCCCAGGGCACAGCCCAGGCCCCTGAAGGGCCGGGTGTCCCCAGGGCTGGGGCTGCACTAGGGGCAGGTGACACCACCCTGTCCTGTGGCGTGTCCCCAGCACTCCCTGTGACAGGGGACAGCTTGGGGGAGAACACACAGGAGTGCTCTCTCCATGCACCATGTCCATACCATCCCCATACCCACCCTACTGACCAGAAAGGAGAATTTATGCCTCAGGGACCTGTTATGAGCACAGCTATTCAGGAGGTGTTTCTGCTAGCCTGGTGCACTTCCCATGGGGCTGGGACAAGTCAGGAGCACAGAAGGACTCCAGGAGGAGGCACAAACCCACACACTGTTGATCTGAGTATCTCCATGAGCTCTTCACAGCTATTAAAGTCCATCCCATACAACACTAACAAGAGCAAATGGCCAGGCAAACCTACGTGACTGTATCTTGATACATCCCACAATAGCTTCATTTAGCTTAATGCAATACATTACAAAGCCAGCACAGAAGTTAACGTTAGTCAACAACATAATGGACAGATAAGTGTCTCACCATGGTTAAGAACATACACATGTTCCATTATAAGATCTATTTTTAGCCCCTCCTTCGCTCCCTCTACTCAAACTGTATGAATAGCAAAATTGGTCTGCTTGAAAATACTAAGCTGAAGTCAAAGGAAAAAAAATGTTCCTGAGAAGTCAAGGAGAAATGGACGACTTGTTTTAACTTAGACATCGCTCTGAATTCTGTAATAAAATTGTAAGGACACCAGGGGACTGCACAATTTTCCATTTGCTACCTGGCTATAATTCACCTTTAGGTTCACTGTGGGAGAACCAATATTTCCTTAATTGATATTGTAAAAAGGCTGCCTTTTGATGCTGAAAGGTCCTCTCTCCTTGCCTCAGTTTGCAGCATTCTTTAAGGGTCCTGACCACAGGAGCAACAGGCACATTGCAAACAGACAGCTGTTTTTTTTTCCTGCTGACAAATACTCCATTTAGTATTAGGTTCATTGAAAATTAACTTATTTAAGACTTATTTAGTAAAAGTTCTTCAACTAAAGTCACCACTGTACATTAGGTATTCAGCAAACTTTGTCTCAAAGACTCCTTGAGACACCCAGGTACTCAAGTGGTAATTCTTACAAAGAATGAAGGTGAAATAATTTTTTATACATAGCTGTATTTTTTAAAAGCGTGAACATAAATATACATTGTGCCATTTTATTATCAAGAGCCCTTTTTCTTTTCTGAAACTGACTCAAGGAAGCTTTAACTGCAGAAAGGAGATGGAGTTTAGCTGTGACACTTCTTATGTGTCCTCCACAGAAAGCCTGAAGGGTTTGCCCCATGAATGGTGAAAAACTTGAATAAAAAAATAATAGTTTTTACATTACATTACTATAGTCAGAAATCTTAAGAAAACCCTACCAGAGAACTGAGCTTTTGAGGCAGCAGTAAAAAAATCTGTGATGAGAGTTTTGAAGTTTATTCCAAGCTCTGATTTGCTGTGTGACTTCAGCCAACCCATTTCATCTCTTTCACCTTCTCTCTCTGTAATTACTGCAATAACCAATAAGCTCCACTATACACCTTTGGGTCAAGTTGCCTGTAGGTTTAAAAGCAGTTCTGCTGATTTTAATGGAATTGCACAGTAATGCAGAATCTGGCTTTCACATTGGGATGTTATAATTAATTAATGCTTAAGAAATTCTTTGTAATCATCTGTAGCAATAAGATACACAAGTGCAGTTATTGTTGACGTATTGAAAGTACCTAGGCAAAACAAAATCAATATACAGTGTGCATAATCTGCAAGTGCTGCAGGTGGTCTCCTCCTGTCAAAAGGAACGTGTGACAAAGGTGACAATAAGTCTGCGTGTCCTCCCGTGTTTGTTGTCAGAAATGTTGGTCCTTACTAACTCAAACACTTGAACTTTTCCAGGTTTTCTGTGATGCTAACACCACTGATAAATCCATCATCACATGGATTTCAGCTCTCAACACAAACACTCTGATTCCAGCCTGTTTCACTCCACCTGCCTTCCAAGGGCTGCAGCTCAGGTTGATCACGAGCTGAGAGTGTGGAGAGAGCAGGGCCAGCTGTGAGGTCCCACCACAGCCCCCCTGCCCACGAGCAAGGAGCCTCCAGGATGGGCCCTCCAGGCCCCAGGATGGGCCCTGACACCTCGAGCTTCGACCCCAGCTGGCACCAAGGTCCACGAGCCACTTGCTCATGCCCCGGGTGGGATGGGAGGAGACTCAGAAAAAAGGTAAAACCCCTGAGTTAGGAACAGTTTAACAACTGAAACAACAGCAAAAACAATAATAATAGTAATAATAATCATAATAATAGTAGTAGTAATAATAATAATGCTGCAATGGAAAGGGAGTCAACGAAAAAAGAAAAAAATAAACCCAAAACCAACCCAGCCTGTACCCAAGCAACACCCAGTGGCTCCTGCCCAACTCCCCCAGTTTACACACTGAGCCTGATGCTCTGTGGCATGGAATATCCCCGTGGCCAGCTTGGGTCAGCTGTCCTGGCCATGGTCCCTCACAGCTTCTCGTGCCACTCCTGACTGGCCAAGCATGGGACGCTGAGAAGCTCTTGACTTTGTGTGAGCAGCACTCAGCCACATCTAAAACATCAGTGTGTTACCCTCATTATTCTCACCCTAAAATCCAAAACACAGCACTGTACTGGCTACTAGGAAGAAAATTATGCCACCCAAATCCAGGAGAACAGCAGCGATTAGTGGTTTTGTACCGCCATACAAGATAAGCTTTTTTGCTAAAAATAAAATTATTTCCCATACTTTACTCAATTTGCACAGCAAAAACTGGAACATGATGGTTTATAAAAATTAAGGTCCTTTTTTATAAGCTGCATGAACACAGTCATTCATCTAAACCAGATAAACCTCACCTTTATTTCTATAATTTTAAATACTACCATTTTCCCTTGAAGCTGAGATTTTCAAAGACTCGCGTAGGTCAAATGCCCGGGTCTTAAAGAAATTAAAATTTCAGTATTTGAACAGGAAAATCCTTCAGAATTGGCTAAAAAATGACAGCAGTTAACAAAGGATTTTCAAACTGTCTTCTACCAGCATTCAGTCCAGAGTTTTACAGCCAGGTAATGAACTGCTGAACGTGGCACGAAAACCCTGCAGCAAGTTTTGCTGAGGCAATGGGCACTGTCAAAATATTCTACCTCACCTCACAATGTGATGTTATATAAACTGTTTTCATTTTTGGTGAGTAAGGAAAAAAGGCAATATTTAGAGAAAATTAACTAATGTGGACTAAATTATGCTGTGACCTCTTCAAGACAAGGCCCATGTCCTGTATTTAGTACAAAGCTTCTGAGCAGGGCCTCTGGTTACCACTACAATAAACATAAAGAGTAATGCTGGGCTCAGACATAAAGAGTTGTTTTAATACCCCTGCACTCTATCAAGGTAGTGGACATCAAAGGAAACACGAGGAATAATGCAGAAATGATAAGTGCTGCTGGATCCTGTGACCAGCCCATTCCTTTATCACAAAGCACTGCCCATACGGCATCAATTACAACTCTTCCAGACACTACAGGTTCAAAGAAAACTGGAGAGGTAGGGAAAAGGGATGAAGTTTAACAAACAAGGGCCATGGTGGCTTTTGGTGAAAAGTACATTGTGCTATTCATCTAGGAGACCACGAGGAAAGCAAACCTCTGGGAGTATTCAAAAAATGATACCAGATAAATGAGCTGATTCTGACATTCTAGTAGGAAAGAAAGCAAAGAACTCTTAATTTTTTGAGAGCATTTTTCCAACAGGGCTTGTTAAGACAAATGCTGATGAGATGTTCATAGACATTACATGGGCATTATCAATTACCTGTTGGTTTGGGTTTTTTTAAAGATTAATTAACTAAATCATAGTTCCTGAACATTATTTGCCAAAAGCAAAAAAAATTTAAAAAAAAAATCCAGTTACCTACTGCACTGCTTGCTGTATAAAAAGACCTCTTACATGCATTTTCAGTATCTGCACATGACTATTGCAGCAGTGACCTCTGATTTTATAAGCATCCCCCTGTACCTGTAACAGCAGCAAGTTCAGAAAGAGCACTGCACCACAAATTAAATACCCACGTTTAAGCTTTTTAAGCTCTGAGACATAATCACTGAATAAAGAAAGTAAAACCTCTGCTACATAAAAGCAAAGAATCCTAAATAGCTTTGTGAAATGCACACCCTGTAATATAAGAATTTTATAGGGATATCTTACACATTAAGATCCATTGCTGGAAACAGAATTAGAAAAAAAAAAAAACCTTCAAAGCAAAAGCAGATTTGAAATGTAATTTTTCTTACACTAGTATCCCTATTTTGAAAGTAGTTCATAAAACACTTAATGGCACAAAGGAAACCAAAATAGTGTTAGTGTATCCTTCTAGAAAGATTAACCTGCAACATATCCCAGTGTCTGAAATCAAACATCTGCATTATTTGATCTAATGCTATTAATAAACATGAAAGCTCTGGCACCTGTGAGAGAGTGAAAAATGGAACACAGAAGTATCTTTTAATTAAATATATTAATGGTAAATAGCACTTCAACAAGGGAGTTTTATTTTATTTTTTTAATTTGGCTGTAGACTAAATATACACTCAAGTAACTTTTAATTATTTCAATATATATCCAGGTAAGTTTTTTGCTTTATTTGTTTACAAACTGACTCGTTCCCTGAGGTCTCAGCTCACAGGTGCCCAGCAGCAGGTACAGCCCAGCTCTGACACAGGAGGGGGATGAGGAGCAGCTCCTCCATGGAACTGCCCGCTGGAACCTGTGTGACCCCAGCTCTGGAAACACAGGGCATGGCTGAGATCACACAGGGCTTGTGACACTGCCCTGGCCTGCCAAAGGCTCACACTCAAAGCTCTCCTGCAGGGGTGACACCACAGCCTGCCAGGGTGAACCCATGGGACACAGCGCTGGCAGAGCCACCACGAGCTGCCCTCTCCTGCACGCCTTCCATCCTTTGCCCTTGCCCAGGCAGGAGGGCATGGGGCCAGGAGCAGGGCAGCAGCAGGACAGACACCCACAAAACCCTGACAGACCCTGCCAGCTCCTCCTGGATGCTGCCCTGCCTCCCCCCAGCCCCTCCAGCCCCTGCGCCAGAAGGTGGCAGCCAGAAATTCTGTGCAAGGAATGAGTTGTGTACCCTTCCCACAGCCTTCAGCAGGAGGGAGAAAAGAAATCCTTAATTCAAGATACAAAGAAAATATGTATTAAACAGCTCTGTTCTGTTAATGAAACCTGTATTTTAAGGAGATGGAGAACACAGACCATTATAACGTGAGGCTCTGCTTGACCGTTTAACTGATTTACAGATCCGCCCAGCGAGAACGCGGGAGTTCATTTAGTGAAACGTATGTATGAGATTAACAATCAAGGAAAGGCTAAAATTAAAATGAAGAATGAGGAGAACATTACCAATAAGAATTTTCAAGCGCAGAAAATACTGGGGAAAGCTGTTACATAGTGGGAATGCGGGAAACTGGTGGTTTATTTTCTTGGGGTTGTGCATGTTCTGAACCCACACAGTCTGAGACGTGTTTTTCAACAAGAAGCTGATACATTTTCTGTCTGATCATTATGGATTTTGACAACGTCATTTTGGAACCTTGGTTACTAAGATATCAATAATTAAATGCTTTCACACTTCGCTCTTGTGGATACTGGCAACTTATCTTTGTCCTCCGAAGAAGCTAATGGTATAATGGGCAAAACATCAAGAATAATTAAGGAAAATGCTGGTATAAACTCCATCAGAAAAAAAAATACAACTTTGTGCACGGTTCCTGCTTGATACCTCACATCCTGCACTTAGTTTCAAAATAAGGGAAAGTTATTTCTTTCTGCTACCCCTTAACCATGTTTTGTCTGTGTTTAGAGAAAGAAGTTCATGCTGTAATTAATGATTTAATAGCCTCTATGTGTACTCTCATTTTCTACTTAAAAGAATAACTGGCTGAAACAGCAGTAGTCCATTTCAAGAAGCATCCTTTTCCTTTTGCCTTTCCTTGTAGAAATGTTCCCTGTAACAGTGCTGCTCAAAGTCTCCAGCCTTCATTTGCAGAGAAGAAACTGCAACCCAGTGACATCTCAGAGAGGAGGGCTGGGAGAGAAAAAATTAATTTTAAAGAGTACAACGTCTATTTTGTACCTTTAAGTATATAATCTGCCCTAACTGGGAAACTCGTACAGGGAAATTCAAGGATGTACAAGGTCCCTTTCTAAGAGCACTCGAAACACAAAGCAATAGAAAGAATTTAAAGAGCATGTAAAAAGACAACTCTGAGCAAACTACTAATATCTTGATGCTGTCACTGTGAGAAACCAAGGCAGAACAGATTCATTTGGCTGAAGAGTGGATGCAGCTTTATACAAATGATTAATACTTGGCAACCCCCCTCCACTTGGCTTGTCGTCAGCTAACTCACTATACTTCCTTCCCAGCCCTCCATTGTATTTTATATAATGACAAACTCGGCTCCAGGATGAGATGAAGCTCCTGTGGCTGGATCAAAAGCAAGGAAACCTCACAACCAGGGATCTGAACAGCCAGTTTAGCTGCAGGAGCCACGGAAAACTCAAATCTGCAGCAGATGCCTCACTCTGCACCTATAAACTCATCCAGGATCTTCATCCCATCATCATTCTGTTCTGAGGATTGAGGTACAGCACAGCAATGGTCAAAAAGCACAGAATTAGCATGAGGGGTTTTGTTAAATCAAAAAACCCCAGAGAACAGAGAACAATACCATATAGCACTGCTTTTACATCATCCTGGACAAGTCCCAAGCAGAACTACATAATTAAGCAGGCGATAATGCACAGCTGTCCCAGAATGTTCCTGGAGAGGGCAAGTCCTAAGGTACAGAATTACAGGACTCGGAAACTGCATTACACACCACAGAAATAAGGAACAGACTGGGAAACAAATTGAGCCAAGGGCTGGGTGGGTGGTAGGGCTGCACTGCATCTGACCTGCTCTTGAATACCTGGAGAGGGAACAAGGGCTCCCCTGGCCTGCAGAGACACTGACTGGTACTACTGAGTGCCTTCAAGAACTGCAAAAACACCAATGACTCCCATTCTGTACCTGCAGAACACAGCAAACCAAGGGTTACCTGACCTATGGAGACCGCTTCCCTTCCTGATCAGCAGTTGCACATCACTGTACATCCTTCTTTTCAAAAATGCATAATCCTGTAATTATTTACACACTTTTCCATTCCTTTACATAACAATTCAGTGTTCAAGTCGGTGACAAAATTCTTACAAAAACCATATTAGCTCCACAAATGTTTATCTTTAATCTACAAATAACTACATTTGGAGAAAATGAAAAGCTGCCTTTTCATCATTAAATTATGCAAGACTTGCAATCTTCATGAGTAAATTTGTTGCAATGAAAATGGACATCTTGGTATGAATTACAAAGGACTGGAAATTCTGAAGTAGAAATAAGCCACCAAAAAACTACAGCAAGAAATATTACAGGAACCAGTATGTCAACCCTAATTGTGTAATTACTTTTTGGCTTGGTCATATAAGCTAGAAGCAAGAAACAAGAGACAATGGTAATTTCTTACTGCTGAAATGAAGGTGTCAAACTGTCTTGTATGCTCTGTGTGCTCTAAGCTAAAGTTTACATTTATATCATGTTACTTCAATTACAATCTTAAAAGAGACTTGAATGCTTCAACTGCATTAGGCCAGGATTCGTAGATGTTAAACACACACAGACATTACCAGTTGTCCACGTAAATACATTTTCACATGTGTGCTTGTTTATGGACATTCTAATGCATGGATCATTTATGTGAAAAATAAAACTTTGCTTAAAAAGAAAAGAGTGAATTTTGAAATATTCTGCAGTTGTGGATTGGTTTTTGTTAGTTTGTTATTTTTGTTTTTTCCTGAGGAATTTAAAAGATTAATGCCTGCAGTGACATGGAACACAGCGGAACTCCGCAATGCTCCTGGGCCCGGTTCTGACACCCTGGCTCACAGATCCCCAGATAATCTGATTTTCACAAGCAGTTCCCCACTGCAAAGACACAGACTTGTGCCTGCTCTGAGCCCTGCCCAGCACCAGGAGGTGCGAGGCAGGGGCAGCTCTGTCCTCCCTCCCATGGCTGCCCCAGCTCCCTCCCACCCTCTCCTCCCGCACCCTTCCCGCTCCATCCAGCGGGGCCAGTCATTAGCTGTCTTTCTCAAAAGCAGCCCAGAGCAATCTTTATGCTACTGCACATTATTGTCATTTTATTTTATAACTTATTTGTTTTCATTTCTTCAATTTGCCTCTCGTGGGATTGACCCTTGGTGCAGCACTGACAGACGTGTGTGCGAGATGAGCAAACTTCATCCTTTGGTAGACAGACAGAAATCAATGGAACAAAGACTGCTCTCCAGTACATAATCAGAGCAGAGGGCTGAGGGAAAAAGAATGTGAAAACCAGAAACTGAGTATATACAGAATGGGCACTTGTGTGCCTAATCAAAAACCACACATGGGTGTTGGAATCAGCTCAACCAAATATGACAAAACTTCTCTGCTAAACCACACTGTTGTATATTTTACAGATACCAACAGTTTTCTACATCTCTTTTTAGGAATGTTTTCAACCATTTTAATGGGATTATTGTCAAATGCCTATGCACACAACTGTGTTAAGATTTAGGAGGAAAAAAATGCTGTAAATAATATATGATATAAAATTACTTAATATCTCTTTTTACATACAAACCCTAGGGTTAATTGATATCAGAGCTACTTAGGAGTCTAAAAAAGTTTGGCTGATTTTTTTTTTTGGACTGTTTCTCAACTGACTTGGACTTCAAGAGGCATAATTGCAGGGTGTTTGTGAGAAGAAGTAAAATCTTGCCCATGATGCAGCAATTACTGAAATGCCAAGTATCCAAAGTGCTTGACAAGCTGGAATATTAAGATTACTTTCAGGACAATGGCAAATTACGGGGTTCACTTCTTAGTAAATTACACAGGTACCTAATAAAGACACTGCTACAAAACATTGCACTCATGTATATACACCATGTTTCTCTGTAAAAATAGACAGATTGAACAATCTACAGATAAACTATGCTCCTTTTATATGTGTACATAAAGTAGAGGAAATATATGAGCATGCTGTCCTTGAAGTACAATTTTCAGAGAAGCAGACCCAGTCCAGCAATCATATCCACTCTCAATGCAGTCAGTGAGGTAACTGAGAAATCAGGATCATACTATTTGTCTGCAAAAATATACATTTAATTGAGTATACTAAGAAGTATAATTTGAAACAATTTCAGGAAAAGTATTTTCATGAAATTGTCTAAAAATCAAGCAGAACAATATGACATAATTTAAGAACATCTATAATTAATAAAAATATTCCTTGCAATTTTCTGCCTACATCTGAAAAAAAAATTCCATTTCTGTATTTACACAGTATGCAGAACCTGACTTCATCTTTTATTTTAGAAATACATGATTTAAAATACCTTTTTGTGAAGAGTTGGGCTAGATTTGAAAGTGACACTCAGATGCAAACACTGACATGAGCAGAAGCCATAGGCACGAGGTCCAAGGCCAGTTTTGGCTCATTTTTACCTAGCTTCCTCAAGCTTTAGCATAGGATATGAGTAATTGTGACAACTGTAACATTAGCCAGCTTGGCTTTCCTTAGACTTTTTCCTCCTTTTCTGTTTCCCAAAGAACTTGATAAGGATTTTTGATTGTTTGTTTTCTTTCCTTTTCAATTTAGAATAACTTGACTATTAAGATGATTCTTTTTTCTTTGCAGCTGTTTAACTTCCACTTCGGTTTTTGAATTGTAAAACTTAAAAAAGAGACTCCTTCCTTCAACAGCTTAAAAATACAAGTTTATTTTTTTTTAACTGCCTTTCTCTTAGATTGAATGACTGAAGATAAAGAACAAACTTCCAGACCACAGCAAAGGCTAAACACATACAGCAAAACAAAAACTGAATTAGAAATTCCACCTCAAAAGTGTCACCTACATATCAGTCTCATTACAAAGCTGTACATTGTAAGCATTAATTCTCAGATTTTTCTTGTGAAGCAAGATTTATTCTCTATCTCCCATTAGCCCCTGTATTATGGGTTGAAAACTAAGATATACAAAACTCTGATTTCCCTTTAGAGAAAATTCAGGAATTCCTACTTCTCAGCATTGTTTATAAAACTAATTTTTTTTTAAACACAGAACTGGACATACCACCAAAGCACTGTCAAAATAGGAAAGTTCAAAATCATAGCACTTACTATAAAAAAAAAATAATCACAAAACAAACAAACAAAAAGTAAAGCAGATATTCCAAGGGTTGTTTCTCCTGGCAAGCTCTGTAGTTGCCAGTTGCACAGAGAGCCAGCCTGACTGGGATTCAGGCTCCTTTGGCAATATAATGCTCAATGTTCTGGTACAGCCGCCTGGATACAGACGGGGATTCCCTCCTCCTGACAATCCCTTCAGTACTGAGCGATAAATACAACCCTGTTAGATCCCAAATTTTACTAAATTTCCCTGCCTAGTTTCATTCTGCCTCAGGAAAAAAGAAAGCAAAAAATTATGTTGTTTTTTCCTAAGACCCCAGCCTCCTTTGGCTGGCAATGAACAGACACGAACACGAAGCTACACTGGGCTAAAAACTGTATATTCTGCATATGCAGTGTGTGTAAGAAAGCCCTCAAAGACATGTTTTCAAGGCATGAATATGAATGAGAACAAAAACATTTATAAGACTACTATAAGGGAACTATGTATTTCACTGAGTACCAATACTCTCTCACACTTCATAAAATTTACGTTGAAAAATCACTATTTTGGTGCATAGACTGACAGATTATGAATTAATCTAATTTCAAGAACGTAATCTCTCACTGCAATATTTTTTCCCAAGAAAAAAATGCATGTAAATGTATAAAAAGTTAGGTTTCTTAAAACCAAGTATTCCTAGTTTTGATGTCTGAATTCATCTCTGTGGTTTCAAGTTTAGCATCCATGAAAGACACACATAATAATATGATAAATATATATATTACTAAGTAGGATATGAAGATATATTTAAGCTTCAAAATACCAGCATTTACCAGACACTTTTGACTGAAGGCAGGTTTTGTGAAATAGTTTTTAATAAGTAGGCCTCAGAAAACAGGAGAACCTGAATATCAAAGAATGCATTTATGACAATTTGTTAACGTAAATAGTTTAAACAAGTAGCTCTTTTAAAAAGTGTGCCTGCTTTCAGGCAAAGCAAGTTAATTCAACATTCCAATAACAGAAGTTTAGGTAACAATATAAAGCTGCATCCTCATAAGAGGATTTTACAATGGAGTTGCTGACAGACTGGAGATGCCATTGAGGGCATGGCCACAGCAAAGCTTTAAGGGAATATTTCTTAAAAATATTCTCATGTCATAAAGTTGGTGGATTTCAGTTCATTGTCAAATTAAAGATTTTTTTTTATTTTTCATCTCTCATAATAGCTTGTTCATCTTTTTTCCACTGATGTCACCGATATTTCATGAATGCTTTCATCTTACTTTTAATGTAATTTACATAGATGCAAGCACCAAAAGACAAAGATAATACCAAGTGTAGTGTGGCTAAAATGCAACTTCAAATTTCAAGACTGTAGTTGGAATTTATGTTCTTTCTTTCTTTGCCATGTTTTGTCACAGGGAACAGAAGTAAAAAACTCTGTTGAAGGCATGTTTTGAGAAAATGTCATCTATATGCACAGAGACCAAAAACCAGTAGTAGCTTTAGAAGTCCTGGCTTGCTTTGGGGTTATCCACCCCGCAGCTGCTAAACAGATCAGGTACAAGGCAGCCAGCATATGACTGCCTGTGAGCATGCAGACTGTAGCTAGCAAATGGCATTTTCTACTCATTTTAGCAGAATGTCCATTTTAGACTGCAATAAAGGAAAAGCAGCAACCGAAGGCAAAAAGCTACTGGGAAAATTAGAGATTTGGTAGGGATATTTTGCTGAACTTTGACTGCAGAAATGGGAAACAACCTTGACAGAGACAAACACTATCCTCCTTTTATTTTCTTCAGAGCTACTCTGAGGGTGAAGAGCGTTTTTTTTTTCGTACACAAGAATGTGTAAAACCCACTGATTCAGGACAAAACTATCTGCAGAAGATAAGAACATCTGTAGTGTTCTCCTGCCGCAGTCTAAACAGCGGGCGATAGGCTCTGCTCCCTCCCTGTCGGTGATAGCAGGCAACGTGTGCTCCTGACAATATCATCATTACAAACTTTATTATTGCTCTTGGTATTTCACGAGATGTCTGGCAGGCGAGCGCTCCGAGCCCGCAGAGCGCATCGCTCTCCCACGTGTTTCACGGATATTTACTGGATTCCAGTATAACCCAACCTGTTAATGCTTCTGGAATGTATAAACACTGTTAACTGCTAAATTCCCTGTATCAACATCTCAGGCATAACCGTTAAATAAGTTGGTTGCTAACTGTTGAGGAAGATTTTGATTTATTGAGTAAAGTATCATCATGGGATGAAAATCAAGATCACATTTTTAGGGAGACATGACATATTATCCATAACGAGATGTAATTTTGCACTAAAAGAGTAAGGATAAAGAGTGTGTTTTTAGAATAGAATCAACAGACAAATTTGTACAATGCTGTTACCTATTGATACAGACACTTGACTGATAACATTGTCTATTTATAACTTAATACTGTTCTGAATATTAACAAAAGTTTCTTGGCATCCCATTAGTAATTGTATAATTATTTCAAAACAGATTAAAATACTCCACCTAATTGAATGCCATCAAACAAAAATCTCCATTGTTGATTGAGACATCAGTAGTACTTACATTCCTTTTAAGAAAAACAACTGCTTAGCATCTACTCCCAAATTCTTACAGATTCCTTAACACAAAAAAGGTTACTTGACAAGTTGAGAACTCAGCTAAGAACCTTCTACAAGAACCCGTCAGGGCCTACCCTACATCAACAACGAGCAGAAGCACAACAGAAATTATCAGGTAACACAGATGAAATTCTCTTCCTTAAACTGGCACTACAGATCTCAGTGAAAGCCAATAGAGTCAGTAAAAGAATGATATTTGATTTCAGTGGGCTTTGGACTGGGTCTGAACAAGAACAAGCGCTGGAAGCATCCGTGGCTTACTCCGAAGGACAGCCCGCAGCAGTACCAACCGCTCCAAACCTTTGCTTCAAGCTGTAAATAACCAGGTCAGTCTGTGGAGAACCTGGAAATACAACAAGCCCCAAGAAGGGCAGGCCAGGCTGCGATCCCCCTGCAGCAGGACCCTGGAAGGCACTGCCTGGCAAGCACTGGGATGTCCCTGTGCGTGTGCCGGGAAGGGCACGGCCACAGAGGCGCACCTGGGAAGGGCTGGGCAGCCCCTCCTCAGAGCTTCCCTCCAGGTTTATGTCCCACAGCGACAGGGAGGCAGGCTCAGGACAGGAACTGAAGCTCTGCAGAGCACACCATGTGCGTCCATGTCCACCCTCCATGGCTGACCCACGTCATCAGCTGATGCTGTACACAGCACTCGTGTGGACCCAAGGAAGGACAGAACACCTCCTTCCCCCCCTGAATGCAAGCAGGATCCCTGTCACGGCAATGCAAATTCCTTAGCTTGAGAAATTGCCTTTTTAAAGCTTTTTTTTGTGGGGAATCTTGTCTGGAAAGTAGAACACACTCCCAGTGATCTGACAGATTTCAATAATTATTACACACAGTTTTTACACAAAAAAAAAAAATCACACAGGGACATCTCTGCTGGATGTAAGCAGCACAATCTGGGGGAATCCACAGCATTAATATTTTTACATGTTTCCAGTGCTGCTACTGAGAAGACTCACTTCTGGATGAGAACTCCATTATGTCGGGTGTGACACAAACACCCAACACACAAAGACATTTCTACTTCAGCAAAGTAAGCAACTACTTCACATAAAGTGTATCCTCCAGTTCTTACAACAAATCACACCCATTTTAACACAAAATTTAACTGTTTCATTTCCTTTTATCAACCTTCAGTAAATCAACTATATAAAATGTTTGCAGTGTCTATAAAAGAAGTTTTTAATTGTAGCCTAATGCAAACACATGCTATTGTTAGCTAAAAAACACAGCCAGTGAAGATCAAGTAACAAAAGATGTTTTCCTTTGAGAAATGTTAAATACCTGACTTTTTCACGACTGAGCACAAGTTTCTAAAGGATGATAACTTTGTTTTGTAATTTGTTTATTGCTTAATCATGAAGACCAGATTGAGCATTTGAGTCACACAATTTTGTGTTGCACACTCCTACAACAAGAATGTGCTGTAAAATTTTATTTCTTTTTTTCTTCATTCAGCTTACTGCTTGCTTGTCCTCCTGCTTATTCAGCTAACCATCTCAAAATGAAATGCAATCACACAGCAAGATTTCACTGCTGCTAGAGTATTTTACACAGAAAACATATAAGCACGAGGAAATAATGCACCACTATTCTCATATATTACATCGGACTATTTTCTAACTAATATAGATAGGAAGCATTTTATTGCAGGCCCAGAGCAAAAACAAAGGAAGACAAGGTATCCTGGGTAAATGATACATTTCAGCAGTTAAAAAACCCACTCACACACTGTCTTTGCTGTCTCAAGTTCTTCTTTTACTTCTTTTACCTTCTACTTTTCAAATATTCTTTCACTAAAATTTGCAGCAAGCCCAACCCAGTTTTGCCCACCTGGTTTATGTCTCTCTATTTTACTTACAAGGTTAAGGTGGTTGCCAGAATTGTACTCTTATGCCCAAACTAATTAAATTAATATGGCAAATGCAAAGGGATTTGGGGGTTAATTAGAAAGCAAGGCATATGTTTAACTCTAAAACAACAGCACAGTTGTATACATTATTTTGAAGGCAAATGAATGAAAGTAACACATGAATTCAGGTATTTCTATTTTAGGGACCATAGAGTGGTTTAGATCACTACCTACCAGTCTTTTCTTCTGCATGGCTCTAGTTCTTCCTTCCCTGCTCCTGAAGGCATTTCCAACCCTGCTCCTTCCTCCACAGTTACCCTAGGGATTAAAGCAGTGCCCTGCCTGATGGCTTTTATCTGATGATTCCCTACCTCCAAGGCCATCTGGCTCTGCTCCTGGATTATCAGCTGACACGAGTTAGTCATCATGCACCTACGACAGTAAAACCATTATCTTTTACCCCAGTCATTTCTGAAGAGGTATCCTAGAAAACATGCTGAATAAAACAGGGTATTTCTCATCATATAAGTAAGTGTATACAAATGTATTTTATGAATTTCACTGCAGTGTGGCTTGGACACCAAAGAACAGTCACTTAGAGAACACCAGGACATCTTCCAAGCTTCAGGTTTAGCTTGCAGAAGACTTTTCTTAAGCACACTGCTGACAAACTGAAAACTGGAGATAAGAAATATTTCTGTTTCACAGGCTGGTAGGACTGAAGCTCTAAAATCACCATGCATATAAGAGATGCAACAGCAAGCTACACTGAAAGGAATAAAAAGGACAACTAACCTTAAAAATGTGGAATAAAAAGTCTCTCTTCTATCAGAAAGCTTCAAAAAGGAAATGCATATCCTCCATCCTTCATGGACACTGCGGTCTCTGAAACCAGTGAGAGATGCCCTGGATCTCTGGCAGAGAGCAGAACAGACCTGAGCACAGAGCTGCAGTGTCACAGCCTGGAACAGGCAGGGCACGGGCTCAGGGAAGCCTTGCACATTTACCCAGCTCACATTCAGCCAAGCACATTATGTCTGTGTGTGTGTGTGTGTGTGTGTGTGTGTGTGTATATATATATATATATATTTTATTTATTTATTTATTATTTATATGTATGTATATATCTTTCCTCGAAATATTTTTCTCAGTATACAGATACCATGTAACTTAGTGGTTCCTACTGACATACTACATTCTACTTCACACAGTGACTTAAACACTGGCAAATGCTTGATTGTTATTTGACTGTTTATTTTAAACTCCCTTTGCACATTCTTCCACCATTTAAAGCAAAACAGTTTACTATCTGTGCCGGTGTTAATGTTTGACATATTCTGTCCATTTTTCACTTCATATGAACAAAAAGGCAATGCAGCTTTACCATATTCAGTACCAAGGTATTTCAAGTTTCTAAACAGTTTTCCCTACACAACTGCAAAAGCAGCCTGCATATGGGGAAGGATGAGAAAGAGGCTAGGACAGAAAAACCCTTTCATAGGATCCAAACTCTTTCAACTGTGCAATAAATACTGTGAATGAGGAACAGCTTCCCTCAACACCATGCATGGAACGGAGACTGGCAAAAAATAAGAGGGAAAAGATGCATCTCACCTTGATGAGCAAAAGGAAGCATTATTACAGGAACTTTCATACACAATGTGCTAAAAAGTCTCTATCAGACTAAGAATAACACCTATAGTCCAACATGCAGCCATCTATCCATGTGTCTCTTAGCCAACATTTCCTTGATGTCAGCACTATATATCCCTCCATTAGGGAACCACTGCCACAGTTCCCCTATCAGTAAATAAAACAGTGATCAGCAGATCTGAAATACAGCAAATACTTGAAAAGGTATCAGAGGTGTTGATATGTGAAAAGGAGACAAATCTGCTTCCCAGCTAAGAAGGAAAGAGCTCTTTAGCCATAAACATGTCACCTCCCATGCTGGCATGGCTATCCCACATTTATTTAATGCACAGAATGTGCTAGAGAAAGCACTGCATTCCTGTACACAAGCACCCCCCACCTGCCCTGCACAGGCACAGGGCCCACTCACCTATGACAAAAAATGCCAGTAATATGTCAGCCTGAATTACTGTTACATATAGAAGAAAAAGAGTTAGTCCTGCTAAAAAAAAAATACCTGCCAGCAACTCCAGACAACATCCTAACTTTACATAGAAGTGCTGGGCTATCAGCCAAGGGGGTGCTGACTTTGGTTGTGCAGTGCACAGATGATATTTCTCAAGCTAATGCTAATATGCAGTACTATGCTTTTAAAGAGATTTTTTTTTTAAATTTCTCACACAAACTTTGGTGAACATGACGTTCTGAGGAATCACTAATATGAAATGTTACTTGAGGACACAGATCTCTCCAAGTGATCCAAGCTAGCTGCAGCCTGAGCTTCCTGCCCCCAGTGTTGGAAGAATAGCTCTATGCAGCAGATGTGTCATACCCAGCACTCAGATGGCACCCCGTTTCCTTCTGAGCTCTGTTCTCTCCTCCTCTAAGTAAATACTGGAATGATTACAAGTGAAACAGGGTGTGAGAGCAGAAAATGTGATACAGGCTACACACAATTAGCAGAGGAGCTGCTTGTGACACACTGACACGAAGAGCTGTGCAAAGAACACTCGGAGGCATCAGCCAGTGTGAAAGGGATGGTGTGTGCAGAACAGTGCACAAGGTTTTCATCGTGCAGTTTAAATTCCCAGTATTTCACAGCCTGTATCCTTGCAAATCTTGCTGATAATCAACACTAATATCTAGTTTTGATATTAAAAGCAAGCAGGGGTTTGTTCTCCTGGCAGCAGAAACTTGAAGTTTCTTTGTTCATTTCTAGAAAACAGGGTAAAGGGAGTATGAAAACAAAAGTAGAAAAATACAGAGGGGCAGCGTGGCAGCCACTTCTGCATCACTACTTGCAAAATACTTTGTAAAAAAGAAACACTGCTAATGCAATCATCATACCTGTGTTCTCCTGCAATCAGTCTATCCACAGACTCCTTCAAAGCCTGAACAAACACCAAAGTTGGGGTTTTTTGGACTACATGGGCATTTTGCCCAGCAGTCAATCATAAGACATTGCATTCTCACAAAAATGCTGTGCCACATTTCAGCCTCAGACCCAGCTTTTGGGCAGCAGCAGCAGCGAGCCCTGCTCTGCTGGCAGCAGCACCAGCTGTGCCCAGCTGTTTTACTACCCAGAAGTGCATTCCTGTGTACCCTGGGCTGGGTGTGCTCTGCTGCACCCACTGCCAGGACACCCAAACTTGGAGGAGTCAAAAACCGGGCTTTGCAGCAGCCTTCTCATCATCCCAGCTACAAGTAACTGGAAAATTGCTGGAAAATCAGGGTTCAGAACGGGCTCACAGGAGCCTGCTATTCCTCAGGCTGATTGGAAATGAGATAGGTGCTGCCTGGACACCTTTCCTGTACTGAAGAAAGGGCAGTGCTGCAGCCCCACCGAGCTTTGCCTGCCTTGCTGATGGCAGAGCTCGTGCACTCCAACTCTGCTGCAGGGGACAGCCAAGGAGACAATGCCCTGGAAAGGTGGCCCAGGATGAAAAGGCTGCATGAAAGCCGTAGGACCCTCACTTGGACAGACCAACCACACACTCCAGTAACTGCCAGCAAAGATAGTGAAGCTGAAAGAGGCTTAGTGCAAGCATGCAGGAGATTTGTGACAGAAAGTTAGAACTCCATGTCAAGCCTTTCATGCAAACAATAAATATTACTTATGCTCATAATCAGACTTTTCTCCAGCATCGTCTTTGAATGTTGAACCTTTTTCAATTAATTAAAAACTATGCACTGCAGAGTGCATATTTTATCAGCCCTCAGCTGCTTAAGTGTCTAGAAAAGACCAGGCAGTTTTTCTTTTTTCCAGGCAACCCAGAGCAAGTACTTGCAAGGGTCATATCTTTTTAATTATCTTTTCTCTCTTTGATTAATTATTCCGTCTGACAATAGCGTGTTTCTAATGCTATTCACCTGCCTTTGATGATTGACAACTTTTCTGTCTGATTCAAAGCAAACAGCTGCTGCCATGATTGCCTAGCAACCAGGATGTGATGGATGAGCCCCAAAGATGGATGGCTGCAATAAATCATGTCTCCAGCTATAAAACTGAAAAAAGGGATAAGAATAAAAGCGAACAAAAAACAAAACAAGGTTTCTTCCCATGAGTGCACTCAGCTCCTTACCAATTACACCTGAAATGGACTTTGTGTCTATTAATAGCAAAGTTTTCTAATCAGTAAGAATGCAATGATGCCATTTGTATCAAGGTGTGTTTACAATTGTTACAGCAAATTGGCACTTGTACTTCAATTACCTACTGCGTTACACAAGTGCAGGAGTAACAGAGCAAAGTTTTACCTTATACTGTTGAAGGCTTTATAAAAAGTATTATGTTTTTTCAGTTTTTTCATGGTGTTAGACTTGAATGAAGGGCATAAACTTGAATTCTCCTTACTTTTGACAACTGAGTGTACCAAAAGTAAATGGAACTGAAAAACTCATTTCTATAAAACACATATAAGGTCACTGCTGGCTTTAAAAAAAAAAAAATACATTTTAACCTAAATGTTTATTAAGTGTTGCTGTCATTCCTTTTTGCTAGGAGGGCATCCTGCAATCAAAGAAAAAGTTGATGTGACAAGCAGTGTTTCAAAAACACCAGCTACCTGTGCAAATTCAAGACTGATCCAACAAAGTAATTCTCGTCTCATTTTACCTACTGCTCCTGTAAATCATTTGAGTTTTGTAGGATGCACCAGGCAAGGAACAGTCAATAGTTTGTCAGCTCAGAACAAGTTCAACCAGGCTGGGTATTGCACTTGCCTGAAGGGGCACAAACAGCCCAACACCTGAAGTTCTGGCCCTGCATATTGCTGAGGCTGCTCCATTGTTGGAGTGTCTACCTCCCGAAAGTCCCTGCCTGCACTTCCAAGGAAAGATCTAATTGCCTATAAAAAGCTGTTTCCTTAATTCTTCCAGCAGGTGGGGGTGTCCTGGTTCCAGCAAAAGTGCTTCAAAGAGGGAAGGGATTGCCCTCACTACTTACACAGCCAGGCCATCCACCCTCCAGGAGCACCCTGGACACTTGGGAGCAAACACCAAGGCTCAAGGATTCACAATCCTGCATGAAGAGCGTGGGTGGGAAAGAAATATCTGAATGCTGAAATAATTGTGTCCTAGAACCTTCTTTCCTTTGCCATTATTTGGGACCCAGAAAAAAAAATAAAAGGTGCATCCTGTTAGCAAAAGGAAGCTGGAGTGTATTAATCTGTTCACAAGCACATTTTTATAGTGGAAGTGGCAAAGCCTGGCAGTGTTACACTGGATAATCACAGTCCTGTTTGTATTTTAGTGTTACACACGGCAAGTCTCTGTGCTCATGCAAAAGGCTGCCTGCATCCTTGCACGGGCCACGGCTTTGTCTACATTCTTTACAATTACTGAAATGCTCCCACTAAAAACTTAACTCTGCCTCTGCCTGTCCCTCTCCCTGTTGTACAAACACACACACACATACACACACGGAAATCCAGCCCCTAAAACAATTGTAAGGCACTCCTGTAATGACCGGCGAGTATCTGGTAACAAACAATGAGAAAGCAAAGCCATCAATCACAACGTGCACGCCGAGGCCTCCATTCTGTCCCAGCTCATCCAACTCTCAAGTTACAGCTTTACACGGCAAGTCTAAATAATATTCAAAATGATAAATGGCACTATAAGCCTGATATCCATCATCAATCTTTTTTTAAGGAACATCCATCTTCAATAATGCACGTTTGAATCATGTGAAACCAAGAGCTCCCAGATTCATTTACACAACCCCCAGCAAGCTGGTGCTGCTTGAATGATACGTGTCAGCCAGTTTGTCCCAACTGCCAAACTCAAAAAAAAAAAAAGGGGGGGGAAAAAAGAGAAACGAAGAGACAGAAAGAATACCGGAGGGAAAAACCTTCAGGGGGCTGAAGAAGGTGACTTAGCAGATGATATGAGAGCACATCACCTCCTCGGTGAGCGTGGCAGTGCCCCCAGCACAGCCGGGCGCTCCCGGCCCCGCTCCCGTTCCCTGCCCCGCTCTGGCCGGAGCACATCCAGCACATCCAGCACATCCAGCACATCCAGCAGCAGCACCGCCGGAGCGGGAGCTGCCCGGGCCCCCCCGGCTCTGCTCTGCCAGGGCCAGTGATAAATGACACATGTCATTCTGTCGGGAGGGAAGGGTGGGTCAGTGATGTATGGCTCTGCTGAAAAGGAAATCGACTGTTTGGCATGGTGCGGCTATTCTCCACCAGGATTTAGTTTCAGAACTCTAAAATGAAATCTCCGATGTTTCAAGTGCACGGATAGGGCAGGCTGACGTGCGGCCGAGGCAGCTCGCTGCCTTTTTTTTTTCTTTCCCCCCCCTTGATTTTTATTTTTTAACCTCTCTCTGCCCTTCGGATTTCAAAAACCTGCTCCACTGACTGGAAACTGCAAAAGAACACACATATATCAAAGTCTTCAATAGTTATGATCCATGATAAAATTTAAATAGGTTGAGGTTTCTATTTTTATTTATTATTGGGGGGGAAAAATGGCATGCAGGCTTGACACAAAAGCAAGATAAAAATTAGCATGTTTGAAGTAATCGTCCCACAGCTTGACATCTGCATAGTAAATTTTAAAGGAAAAAAATGTGTCAGGCAGGCATGAGCTGTTCCCTCCCTCCCCCCCTCTTTCATTAGCTCACTGGCAGGGTGGCACTTCTGAACCTCATTACTGCAGGAGGATTTATGAAGCTGAACCCAATGGCAAAGAAAAGGCATCTGTCAATAATTGTAGGGAGCTGCACTCACAGCTTTGAAATCTCATTAAGTATGCAGTTATCAGGCATAAAGATCAAAAACATTACTCAACTCCGACAGAATCTTATGGAGGAACATTAATTAGCAACAGGCCTACAGTACAAAAAAAAAAAAAAACCAGACTTCCTCTCACACCTGCCCAACCCACAAACCAAAAGAAACACTCCTCCTCCCTCCAGAAAAAAATAATTCCCAGCATCTGAGACTGATCAAGTACATGAAACAAGAGAGAGGAAAAAAAAAAATCCAGTTGAGACAGTCTTGGCGGTGAAGAGAGAAAAGGAAGAAGCTGTCAAAGTTGAGAAGGATGTCAGCACTGGCCCTGATTACAAGGGCCTATACAGTTCCCAGGCCTTTTATCATCCCTGCCATCAAAAACAGACTCTGTGTCACAGATGGATGACTGATGGCTGCCAGTCTGGAGCAGCCTGGCCAAGCCTCCTGGAGGCCCCTGCTGCGATCTGGCCCTCCAGCAACAGGCTTGACCTAGCAGGGAAAGGGCTGCCGGCAGCGAGCCCAGTCCCAGAGACACTCAGAAACAGCACCCTGTTCTGTTCTTCCCCAGAACAATCCAGCGAGAGCTTGGTCAGGGTTTGTTTGTTCAGCTTACAGAAGTTAAATGTAATACTGCTGCTCGCCACGCAAAGCTGTGCATTATTTGAAAATAACACCAGCAAAAAAAAAAAAAATTTAAAAAAATTAAATAAAATCTCTTCTTTGTCCAAGCTAAATGTATTTTTTCTAATCCTGTTTCTAGTTTGCATTTTCACCACAATTTGCACACTCAATTGCTTAGAAAATACATGAGAGAGAAATATAAATTTGGGAGGAAACATACAAATTCATAGGCGAAGCTGGACCATAAAACCAAGTGACCTTTGCAGCATTAAGTATTGTGTGCAACTAATTAAGAACTATGGCCATATTAACATTTTTTGTTACAGAATCAAGGATATCAGCTACACAGCTTAACCCATTGCACATATTTTTTTCATTTCCTCTCTATCAAAAACTGTGTTTGCAAACAATAACTCAAAGCTACTTGTTAAAAAAAAAAAAAAAAAGAAAAAAGCAGGAGGAGGGAAATCACCTTCTGTAGTCTTTTTCCCACTTGGGACCATGCCTGAAAAACTCCCTCTCTAGTTACATGCTACCTTTCATACATTTTATATTTCCCATAATTTTGCGCTACAAAGAAGCTTTCCACTGTACAGTTCCATTCCTGTGTTATTTCCTATGTCCTGGCTTTTGATATAATGTACATATTTGTCTCTCATTTCATGAAATGCACAGTGATATTTATGTCTCACTTGTAGCCACACTGAAGATTGGCTTCTTAATGAACTACATCTTTAGTACCGCACAGAGTCAGGGATATTCGCACGCACATACAAGACAACCTGCCTGTCAAAATCTTTTCAATATCTGAAATTAATTCATTTACTAAAGTAATGTACTTTAAAAAAAAAAAATCTTAGCTCTGACAAAATACAGAAGCAGAGGTTCCGCTCCGAACAAGATTTTTTAAAGAATTTTACAAAAAGTGTTACAATAAGGTGTTTATATTTTTCCGTATGCTTACCATATTACTTTTATTATGTGTAGCATCAAAGTGATTATAGCAATTACATCTAACAGAATTAATTATAGAACATCCCATCATTTCGAAATACATAATGCATTAGAGGTAAGCCAAAGAAAGAAAACATCTTGACTGTGGTTACTGTTGTTGGAGTATTTTTTTCTTTAAGCATGAAGGCGAAACCAAAGTAGGAAGAAACATACAGAAACTGTGAGGTAACAGTGAAATGTTAACTACAGAAATCTGAATCAAGGCAGGTACGTTTTTTACTAGCAATAGTAACCTGTGCAAAGCTGCGCTAGCACAAATATCCATGTAAAATCCATTAGAGTTTTTAATCACAAAATATGGAAACTAGCCAATTCACCTAACCAATGTGTTAGTACATAAAGACAAGAGTGTATGAGTGAAAGAGTTACAAGCCTTTACGTATGCAAAATAAATTCACTCAAAGCTTCATTAATATTAATTTAAATTCAGAACCCATTTACATTAAATTGTTCATTAAAAATTGCCTATTTTATGCAACATGCATTCCGCAAAGAACACATAAGAAACCGAAACAGAGGGCTCAATTTAATGATGGAAATATCAAAAGTAAATGAATTTGGATCATTCCAAACGAATTACAAAGCAGCCCTCAGCGCTGTGCCAGTGCGCCAAGTTTGGCGGGAGTTTGGCGGAAGGGCAGGGAAACCTCCTGGCTTCCCCCTCGCCAAGGCTTGGCCGCCGCCCTTCCCACCTCCCCAGCACCACAGAGCCTTGCTATAAAGGGGAATTATTTATGGACAGGACCTCAAAGCCAGCCCTGTGACAATGGTGGCTGAGCGCGAGCACACCGGGCCGCCCCAGAACTTGTTTGCATTGCCAGCGCTGCCGGGCGGAGCCGCGCCAAGGGATGGCAGCCGGAGGTGAGGCGGGCCGCCCATGGAGCCTCCTCACTGGCAAACTCCCACACCAACGAGCACAGTCAACTTACGTGATTCCCAACAGCTGCTCTGAACGAAGAAAAGAGAGTCATAATTAATAACATGTGTCCTGACAGAGTTAATTAATAATTTATAATTAAGTCTAAAATACGAACTTAGATTATTCTTGAGGAGTTGTCCCTTTACAGCCCGAAGAGGCCAGGTAATGGCATTGGCAAAGAGCTTTCAGATATTTTATGATCCTCTGGTAACTCTTTCCCTACTCTCCCTCCACCCCCAGGGGAAAAAAACCCCTTTGAACATTTTCTGAGAAATATCTTAAAGTTGATGCCTGCAATGAGAAGTGTTTAAATTCTGCAGATTGGCTCTCTGCTGAGATGACCAAAATATCTTTCAGGCGCAAAATCAGGCAAATGCAGTAGGATGAATCTCACAGTCTCTGAAATTAAGCCCTACTTATTTCAACTCTTTCAGTTCTTTTTATGAAAATGGTAACAAACAATTTCAAGCTCTGACAATGTTCTATTCTGCATTATTGTACTTAAGAAAACTACAATACAATCTCTCGTGGACTATGCTTTAAATCCTTTGAGTCAATTTTCATGCTTTATTTTTTTGTTATGTTGAAATCAAGAAAAATCAATCGCACAAATTTTTTTCAATCCTTCTGCTTTAGGTTATGACATATACACACACAAAAAAGCAACGCATCCATTGTTTAGTGGGATTTTTAAAATTAATTTAATGTCTAACTGCAAATGCTGGAAACTAGAATTAATCTGTCTGGATAAAAAAAGGCTTACAGACATTTAAATGCATGTATCGGGACACTTTATCAACCTAACATAAAATTGTCATCTTATCTTATTATATGACTATTTTATGCATGTGTCAAAGAATTTGAAAATGAATGCCTGTCTATTCACTCTAATTACAACTGCATATTATCTGTCTGGATGTACCAGTCCATATCATTGTTACCAAATACAATATATTGTATTCACCTTTCATTTTTAACTTAAGGCTGATAAACCACAATTTGGGCGTAACTAAATTTTTAAAAAATTACCAAACACAGAGAGAAGAGGAAGAAAAAAATCAGACTAAAACACCTGAGGTAGATTGTTTAGTAAATGATGCTGAAGTATTTCACAGATAAGATAACACGCGACTGCTCAGCAACTATGTTATTTTTGGTCTTGTATCATAACCATACACACACATACACTCCTACTTGACAATGCAACACTTCAGGCATCTCAATACCTGATCCACTAGCAGCACCTTGAAAACAGGGCTGTGTTAAAATCTGACAATCTGTATTTGGATTCTCTAGGAAGCAGTCACGACATTGGATTAAAATATGGATTACTACACCGTAAAGCCAGCAGTGCCAAGGTTTGCTCAGAGAGGTAACACGTAGGTTACTTTACGTCCTGGCAGATGATTTCTTTTCATTCACTCTGTACCACCATATGTTTCTGCATAAGCGTGCACGTAGCACGCTTAAAAATGTACCCCACACTTCACCCTGAAGGTGATCGTTTCTATACAGTTTCCACTAATCCTGGAAGCAGGGCTGACAAAAAGGACCCACTCTAATCCTGCTAACTCACCCTAGCTTCACTGCATTTCCCATAACCCTGCAGCAGTCACAATTCATTCTAATCACTTTACAAAACAATCTTTAGTAAAAAGAGGAAAAATGCAGACTTGTAAGCCAATTTAAGAAATAACTGCTGATACATCAGTTATTGACTATTTCACTCCTGCTCATGATAGTGCTCAAGGCAAAACCGAGAACAAAATGACAACATCAACCGCACGCAATAAACTGTGGCCCAGGAGAGCACTGAAGCCCTAATTGACAGCTGTCAAGCTAATGGGAGAAATGGCAGCTGATTCTGGAAAATTCTGTTTTCCAGGCAGATATTCAGGGGAATCTATCAAGCCTTTTTATATTTATGCCCCTTTTTCTTTTTTTTTTCTTTTTTTTTTTTTTTTTGCATTGTTCCTTCACACTTTGCCGAGGAAAAAAAAAAAAAGCAGAGGACAGCCATAACTAATCATTTTGTCAGCTTGCTGCTAGGAAGAATCTCTGCCCAACAGAGAAATATGTGGCAGGTTTGGAGGCAAATAACATACCAAGGGCTGACACTGCAAGTACCTTTATAGGTAGCCTACTTTATCGCTACATTTACTTTTGGGGTATGTATGTAGTTGCAAGCAATTGCCATAAATTAAAGCGAGCGTTCAAGTTGCCGGAGTCAGAGCTGCCTGGAAATCTGGCGGCACAACCTGTGTGCCATCTTGCATCTGTTTGCTGTGCTGCACCCCCAGCCCCGCGCTGGAGGGGCCGAGGGCTGGCACCAGCACTCAAGTCCCTGGGAAGTGGAAGCGCTCCGCACCTCTGAAGCAGCAATTCCGTGAATTTCAGTGCTCACACTGACCAGGTGCAGCTTTTGAATGCAAGCGTAGAAGTTGGGAAGAGCCTCAAGCATTCAGCAATCTCTAGGATTTAAAACATACTACGCAAAAAAAAAAAAAAACAAAACAAACAACCATAGGCCCAGGTTTGTTTGGGTTTTTTTTTCCCAGAGCCTCGAAAACTCGGTGCAGTTGTCTGTTACTGTTTTATTAAATATATAAATAAGTAAATAAGTAAACTAAATGTGATTCCAGCAAAGCACTAGTTCCCAATCCCTCCTCACAAGGTATGTACACAAAATATGTATTAAGTCATTTCTGTCAGGAGGAAGTACATTTTCTTGATCTTTTAAATAGGTTTCTAAAAAAGCTGCAAGTGAAAGCTATAATTTAAGGATAGATAATTACTGTTTGCATGAACAAGACTGGCCTCTATTAATACAATATCTTAGCTTCTCCAGACAGTAGCCTCTAACTGGTAAATATACCTTCTTCCTCCTGACTTACATGACAAAGTCTTTGGAGCAGCAATTCTAACTATCTTCTTGCTTTAACAGGTGAGGAATAAAATTGCAATCCCTGACTCTCCTTCCCAAATTTACCTATGATATTCAGCTGAGTCTCAAAGCAAACAAAGTGAAATTATCATTTTTACAGATTCTTGATTCTCAGAGACAGCTTTAGTCTTCCACAGTGTGGTGTTAACACTTGGGCTAGACATAAAGAATTTGTGCACCTGTCTGTTATGTCTGCGAGCTCTGTGCTGCTGAGAGTTCTTTGTTGTTGTTATTCTACTCCAGACCATTAAAAGGGTCCTAATTCCTATGACATGATTATCCAGGTACCAAAGCCCATTTGTCACCTGCAGCAGAAAATTGAGTTAATGCACAACTAAAGGCAACCAGGACTGTGTAATATCAACTTGATTACATCAAACTAGCTGCAAACCTAATTCTGCTGGATGACACTGCGTGGAGCTTGTCATCTCCAATCATTAAAGCTGTCAGGAATCCATCAGGTTTACAGCTAATTAGGTGAACACTAATGAAGCTGGCAAAACAACTTTTCTTTTTTTATGGCTGAGCGGACCTTTCAGTTTGGAGAAAAAAAATTCTCGAGTATTCTCAAGGTTGCTGGGGACTGGATTTCCTGAGTTACCAATCAGCAGACATCTTTAATTCTCCCCCCACCACCACCTTTTTTTCTCTCTCAGTACCAAGCAATCAATTTGTCATCACTCTCAGTATGCCACAAAAGCAGTCATGAACCTTATAACTCGCAGCTCTCAAGCCAAAAAGGGGAAAAAAAAAAAAAGTAAGTTTCTTCTGTCTTAAAATAAAACACCTCATACAGCTCACTTATTTATCTTCATGCACTTATCAACAGCATGAATGTTCTTGTTTTTTCACTCTTGTCAAATAAGTAGCCCTTCAGTCATTCTACATCCCCCATATCCATTAGGCAGAGGCATTTTGATAAAGTAAAGCCAAAGCTAGTGTATGGGAAAGAATGAAAGCACTCACTCTGCCAACTTCTGATTGACCATTAAGCTATTGATGAATGTGCCTGTCAGGAGAGAGACAATTAAATCAAATATGAAACAAAGTCGTTTTGACGGGTCATTTTGATAGAGCAAAACCATTCTTCCATCTCCTATTAGTCCTGCAGTCAAGTTTTTGTAATGAATATTTCTTAACTAACCTGTTATTTCTTAGCTGTTTTTTAAGGTGTTAAAAAAAAGGCCTTTGCGTTTACTGCTATTAGAAAAAGTAACATTTCCAATGTGACCAATAAAAGCAGCATCTCAGTGGGAAGCAATTATACACAATACTAAATGTTTAATGCGGCTATCAAAAAGCTAAAAGTTTAAAGAGATTACACTTCTGCTAAATATGAAAGATAGATCGCGTATCATGGATGATTCACTTGAGAAAGGAGGGAGAGACAGAGAGTGGTGGAGGGAGAGAAGGATACCTCAGAATGTGTGTTTAGTGCAGAAACACTTTCTTCCAGTCTGTACAGAGAGAGCCCACTTTACAGCAGAGTCGAAAATGGAAAAACACATGGAAAATCTAGATTTTGCAGGACTAAATTCACATTACAAAATAGAATTTTCCAAGTATCAGGAGAAGTTCACCTCTGTCATTTTTCTAGAAAATTGTTATTTGATGGCACAGGCCAGAAAAGCAAAATATTATCACAAAGTATTTGGCTACGATATTGTTTGCTAGATGCTATCACCACCGCACTGAGAAACTTTCCAAACTTTCTAGCTGTTTGTATGCGGGGTAAGACCGCTGGGAAGTCTATTTCCCTATTTCAAAAGCACTGCCTGAACCCATGTGGCTGTCCAAGAAGAGAAGAAAGAAAACACGCACGTTGTTATTTACAATTTGTGTCACTCCTCAAGCCCCTTGATGTTTACTAAACTCAAACCACCCCACTCGGAGAAGCTGTCAGGCAGTGTGGGAGCACTGCTGGGCTCCAGCAAGCCCCTAGCACGGCCTGCAGGACTACCTGGTCCAGCAAGCCCCTAGCCCAGGCTACCTGCCCCACGCTGTCCCTAGCCCAGGCTGCAAGACGGACTCCCTGTCCTACGCTGTGCAGGCTACGCTGTGCCTAACCCAGGCTGCAGGATGGACTCCCTGCCCTATGCTGTGCCTAACCCAGGCTGCAGGATGGACTCCCTGCTCCACGCTGTGCCTAACCCAGGCTACCTGCCCCACGCTGTGCCTAGCCCAGGCTGCAGGACAGACTCTCTGCCCCACGCTGTCCCAAGCCCAGGCTGCAGGATGGACTCCCTGCCCCACGCTGTCCCTAACCCAGGCTGCAGGACAGACTCCCTGCCCCACTCTGTGCCTAGCCCAGGCTGCAGGACAGACTCTCTGCCCCACGCTGTCCCAAGCCCAGGCTGCAGGATGGACTCTCTGCTCCACGCTGTGCCTAACCCAGGCTGCAGGACAGACTCCCTGCCCCACTCTGTGCCTAGCCCAGGCTGCAGGATGGACTCCCTGCCCCACGCTGTCTCTAGCCCAGGCTGTAGGACAGACTCCCTGCCCCACGCTGTGCCTAGCCCAGGCTGCAGGATGGACTCCCTGCCCCACGCTGTCTCTAGCCCAGGCTGCAGGACAGACTCCCTGCCCCAAGCTGTCCCGAGCCCAGGCTGCAGGATGGACTCCCTGCCCCACGCTGTCCCAAGCCCAGGCACAGCCGCGCTGCCAGGGATGCTCTGGGGAGCTTCCCCGGCTCCAGCCCGGCCCCTCGAGGCTCTCTCCCGGCAGAGCTGTCCGTGCCCGGGCCTGGCAGCCCTGGCGGTCCTGGCAGGCCGGGCCCAGCGGTGGCAGCGCTCGGCAGGGCCGGGCCCGGCGGTGGCAGCGCTCGCCAGGACCCCTCAAGTTGCGCTCCCAGAGTTGACAGGCCACGTGTGACGTCACCGAGGCTGGCGTTACCATGGCAAGTGATTTATTGATGTTTATCGGGAATGAATAGATCAAAGGCTGCCAGATGACAGGCGATCAATCAGACATCAAATCAAGGATGGCAACAGGCCAAGGAAACCTTTTCCAGCCTGCATATCCCCAACTAAGGATTACTGTAAAATTATGTAGGGCTTTTCTTCTACTGTTTTCTTTTCAATTTGGCTTTTCCAAAAAAATACTGCTTAAGTTTAACAGGAGTTGACATTTCTGGCAAAAGGAAAACAAGCCAAACAAACAAAAAACCTCACCAGCACAAAGCCTCGAAAAGTAATTCTAAAAAGGAAAAAAGAAACCAGTGGAAATTGCAAAGGCACTATCAGAAACATTCACCAGTCACTTGACAATACACAGACCCTTTTTCTTTTTTTTTTTTTTTTCCCTCCTTTGGTTTACTTTGCAGCTTCTCCTCTGGACTCATAAATAAGAAATCAATAGGATTAACAGAAGAGGCTACCAAAGAAAGTGACCAGCTAGGACGGTCTGTCTGTCCGGCAGAGACATCTCCAGTGCAGTACAAGGGCAGAAGAGAAAAAGGTAAAAGTTGGGCAAAGGAACCAGTTCTGGGCTCGGATCTTCAACTAACACTGCAGAGCCTCCAAATCACTTTGTCCCTGCCACTTCATTCACAGCGTGCCATATTTTTATACATGCCCTCTCTCTTTTTTATAGGAAAGAAAAATTAAATAAAAAGAATATTTTCCCTCGCTTTCACAAACCATTTGCCTGTGAGGGAAGGGGATATAGAAGAATGAAGACTACGAAGGAGAGAAGCAAAGTAGGTGCCAAAGTACGGGCTGGAAATAACCAAAATTCGCCTCCTGCTTCCCCCATCCCCGGAGTGACACCGACCATAGAGCCCGAGCAGCGTGTGCCCGCACACACCCGCTGCCCCTCGCACAGGGTTACCCCAGAACCGAGCCGGGCGATGGCAGAGTTCGGAATAAATCAAAGTGGGCACCAAAAGTGGGGAATGGGCTTTCATGCGCCCCCCACTCCAAAGAATAAAAATAAATAAAATCCCCCCAAAACCCCCAGCCCGGGAGTTGCTCGGCAGAGCCCTCGGCAGCGGCGGGCAGCGGGGCAGCAGCGGGGCGCGGAGCGGCGGCGGAGCCCGCCGGGAGCCGGTTATGAAAGAGACGGAGGGAAGCGAGAGGAGAAGCCAGCGGCCGCGGAGGGAAGGGAAGGGAAGGCAGGGGAGGCAGGGAAGGAAGGGAAGCGGCTCTCGTACCTGCTGCGCGCCGGGGCGCTTGCTGCTTCCTCCTCGGCATGCTGGGCTCCTGCGGGCGCCGGCGGGGGGGGGCAGCCGGGGCGCGGGGGTGGGAAGAGTTGCCTCAGCCCCAGAGATCCGGTGAGCTGCTCCAGCCTCGGCGCGAGGGCTGGGTCGGGGATATATTTTTTGTTGCTGTGCATACACGATGCCGAGTAGGAGGAGGAGGCGGCGGCGGCGGAGGAGGAGGAGGCGGCACAGAGGAGAGGACAGCCCTGCTGCTGCTGCTGCTGCTGGCAGAAGAGGGGGGAAGTTTGACAAATCGCCCCGGAGGAAGGAGGAGGGGAAGCCCCCCGAAGAGGTGTGCGGGCGGGAGGGCTGGGGAGAGCCCGCAGTCCCCCCCACCCCGCCCTGCGCCCCCGGTGCCTGGCCGGGCTGGGAGATCACGGCATAAAGACAGGGGATCTCTTGGCCGGAGCCGGCGGAGCCTCAGCCTGCGCTCTCCACTCCCGGCTCGGCGCTGGAGCGGCGGCGGCGGCGGCGGCGGCAACAGGCGAAGCTTGAAGGGAAACGAGATGATCGCGGTGTCACTCAAACTGCTCCGCCGAGGGGGAGCGGGGCACCGCCGCCGCCCGCCCCGGGCCGCGCCTTCACTCAGCGCGCATCGCCCGCCGGACGGGGCACGGGGGCGGGCAGGGGTCTGCCCCGCCGGCCGGGGCGACCCCCTCGCCGCGCCCCCTCCGCTACCCAACTTCGCCCGGCGCCGGTCTCCCGAGCCGCCCGCGGCGGCGGCGGAGGGCTGGCCGGGCAGGGACAGGCAGGGCAGCCCGCCGGGCTCCGCGCCGCTCGCCCCGCTCCCTGCCGCAGCCCTTCCCTTTCCGCCCCCGCGCGCACCCGTTCCCCGCCGGAGCCCCCCGCAGCCATCGCCTCCCGCCACGCCGGGGCACGGGACCCCCCCCTCTCCCCGCCGCCCCCCACGGCGAGGAGGGCCCGGCCCGCCGCTCCATCCCGGCCGCCCCGCGCGGTGACAGCGGCGGCGGCGGCCCCGGCTCTCCGCCGCGCCCCGCAGCGCTGCCCGCCCCGGCCGCACTCACCGGCGCGCCGCCCGCCCGCCGGCACATCCAGCCCGCCGGCTCCCACCTGGCTGGCGCCGCGGCCGCCGCGCTCCGCTCCGCGCCTGCGGGCGGGCGGTGTCGGGGCCGCCCCGGCCGGCGGCCGCTATCGGCGGCGCCCCCGCCAGCGGAGCCGCTGCTCCCGCCCCGCGGGGCCAGAGCGGCGGGGAGCGGGCAGCGCCCGCGCCCCACGCACCCGGCTCTTCGGGATGGAGCACTTTTGCCTCGTTTTCCCTGTTTGGGGGCAGGTTGTTTTTTTTTTTTTTTTCTTTTCTCTCTCTCTCAGTTTTTTTGGTTTTTTGTTTTTTTTTTAATTTTTTTTTTTCTCGGTCCAAGTTCACTGCCGAGCCGCCGCGCTCAGTTCGGCGAGCGCCGGCGGATCGATGTGCTGCGGGTTTGATTGCGCATCCCTGGGCGGCGGGGCCGCGCGGCGCGGGGAGGGCCGGGGCGGCGGGGGGCGCGCGGGGCCCGGGCCGCTCCCGCCCCCGCTCCGCCCGCGCCGGGACCCCGCCAGCAGGGACCGGGACACGGCAACAGCAACAGCCAAAAAAAAAAAAAAAAAAAAAAAAAAAAAAGAAAAGGAAAGAAAGAAAGGGGAAAAAAAAAAAAAACCCAAACAACCCAGTAGCTTTTTTTTTTTTTTAAGTTCACGGGGAGGAATTAAAAAAAAAAAAAAAAAAAAAGGCTGAGCTCACTTTTACGGTAAGATCAAAAAAAATTTCCACTCGCCCCCATTCTTCGAGATTTGGGATAATTCCAAATACCTGACTAAGTGCAGATGTTGTTGCGTCTTCACATCCTATAAAGCCGCCGTGCCGCTCTCGGGCTCTCGCTTCCCTTTCAAGTTGCAGGAAATTCAAACACTTTACATGACGGGTGGAGAAGGTTTGGGATTTTTTTTTTTTTTGGATTATTATTGTTATGAGTTGATTTTTTTTAAGCTGATCTTTAGGACGAAAAAAAAAATCGCAGTCGCCTAAAGTCCCCGGGAAATTGCTACTGTTGGGGGAAAACGAAACATTTCTTGAAAACAAGAAAATGGTGAGTTGTCAATTGCCGCTTCTGCTGCCAAACTCGCTCAGTTCCATCTCATTGATACTCGCTGGTTGCTCCTCACAGTTACAGTATCTGCTCACAGAAGGAGCGATCAGATCTGCTTAAGAGACGACACCGAGACGTTCCCCCCCCGTCCCCAAAAAGCCCTGTGTGTGTGTGTGTGTGTGTGTGTGAGTGTGCGAGCGTGGGTGAGCCGTGCGGCAGGACGGGGCCGGGCGGCGGGCAGCCCCGGCGGGGCGGGCGGGCGGGCTCGCCGCCGCGGCGGTGCGTGCCGCTAGATCCGCCCTAACATCTGTCCGTCTCACCATTGGCGCATCCATCAGTGTCACCCCGGCTGCACATTGCAACGACAACACATCAGACACTACACAGACCGGGATTCGGTACAAATAACCAACATACTAAACAACTTAACCGGGGAGGAGGGGACCAGCCGCAGCATAAGTATTTACAAACGTTAGACAGCCTCGGGAAGCAGGGCTCGGCTGCGGTTAATAGCTCCTTCATTCTCTCTCCCTCCTCCCCCTTTAAGTAGGAAATAGAAAACCTAAATAATTCACGCCCCCCACCCCCCCGAAGGATGCTGCCGGCCGGGGGCAGGGACAGGGACAGGGACCGGGGCGCTCAGCCCGGCTGCGCTCCCGGCTCGGCGGGGCGATGGCTGCGGCAGGACCGCACCGAGCGCGGAGCCGGCGAGAGGCCAGCCCCGGGCTGAGGTGCCGGCCCGCGCTGCGCAACATGGAGGATTCCTCCGAGCTCTGGAGCGAGAGAGACTGAAACAAACTTTGGGATGCTCGGCCGGGAGCCTCGGCAGCCGAGAGCCCCGGGAGCCCTGGGCGCCTGTGCTCCTGCTCGCCGCACGGAGTGCGGGGAAGGTCACTCTGCCACCAGGCGCTGGTAGAGCGCCCTGAAAACTACAGCAAAATTAAAATGACACGGCGCGTGTAGTCACTGCAGTCCTGTAAAGGCTGTTCTGAAATGTGCGAGAGCCCTCTCCAAAGCCAGGGAAATCCCGATCCTCCTCAGCTGCTGGCTGCGGGGCATCGCGAGGAGCGAGCCGCAGCGACCAATCCCCAATTTTGGGGCGGTTGCAAGTTGCAAGAACTTTGTTCCTTCCACTTTCCTGTCTCTAAATCTGCTCATCTTTCACTGCCTTTGTGTCACCCTGAGCCCGCCCGGGGCATGGGTGTGAGCCCCTGCCCGCTGCCGGTTTTGGCCCGGGTGCCCGGCGGGGTGCGAGCCCCTCGGCCCGGCGCGGCTCCGCGGGTGCGCAGCCTCCTCCCGCGGGTGCGCTGGGCTGCACGCGTGCGTGGATTTGTGCGAGTGGTGGCATTTGCGTTTGAACAGGCTCCCAGACAGAGCTGTGCCTCCCGCAGAGCACAGCCTGCGAGGAGGATGCTGGCAGGTGGCACCTCGGCAGCTGAACGGTGTCAGCAGCACAAACAAACACGCGAGACTGTGCCCGGCCCCGCTGCGTGGGGAGCTCGGTGCGAGCAGCAGCGCTTACCTGGCTCTGCAAAGGGCGGCCCACACAGCCGGCAGCGCAGGGCGAGGGGCTCCTTCCAGTGCGCCGAGCTGGGACTGGGAGGGAACGAAGTAAGTGAAACTTTCCGTAAACAGTCATTGGAGGAACTTTCTCAGTTCACTTAGGAATAATAATTCTCGTGTGTGAGAGAGAGAGGGAGGCAGCAGATATTCGTGCACACAGACATGTGCATTGCTCTTCCACAGTCACAAGTCTCACTGCCAAAACGCTCAGGAAGTTGTGGAATAATTTGGTTATTAACTATGTACATTTTTTTAAGGAAGGAAAAAAAATCTATTGAGCTTTCCATCAGACGATTTACAGAGGGAAGTGCAGACGCCTTCATGTGCGTCGGCTTCTTTGGGGGTCACAGTCTATTCCAGAGAGCCAGAACGCGTAATTTTATGAAGTGTAGCGTTTCCAAACACAGCGCATCAAATCGATGGCTCTACAGACTCCATCCACGTAGACTCAGCACACGAGGCTCAGCCCTAAGCTCGCTCTTCCCGGCAGTTTTAAAACAAGGCACCAATTATTTATAAGTCACATAATTAGATAACCATCACTCCTGAACTTTCCACCAGCTAAGAATGTTTTATCTTTCCCAACCGGGCACTGCTTACTGCCCTTCTTTGGTATATATTTTCACGGCTCATACCATTCCTCTCCACCAAAACTCCACCAATTGCCCGAGACACCTCTTTCGTCCCCCGGCCCGCGTGGAGACAGCGGCCGAGCCGATAAAGGACCACTGGAATTAACTGCTGATTATGGGAACGGCCAGGGAGGATCAGTGAGGAAGTTTAGTAAACTTGGAACAGCTGCCTCTTAGAAGCCGGCGTGTTTTAGCCCAGCTTTAACCTTGTTCTCTCCCGAGCAGCGTGTTGATGTTTCGCCACTTGCTCACTGCAAACAAGGCAGGGAGCGGCGTGCGCCGAGGTGCCCGTGTGGCTGCTCTCCCTGGCTGTTCGCACCGGCTCGCTGCTCTCCGGGGGTCAGTCCCGGCCACCGAACGGCCCCGGCCTCTCTCCTCTCTCCCCAGCTCCGGCCCAGCTCTACCCGCGCCTCCCTTTGGAGCGGGGCAGAGGAGCCGCCGGGGACCTGCAGCTCCTCTCCAGCCGAGGGTCCCCGGAGCGGCGGGAAGGGCCGGGCAGCAGCGAGCCGGGGCCTCTGGAGCCGCCGGGGCAGGGCAGCGCTGCCCGCGGCCCGGGAGCGGCTGTCGGGGGCGGCGGCCAGGGGGGGCGAGCCCCGGCGGGGCTGGGGGGGTCTCACCGGGCCCGGGCAGCCCCACGGAGGACGCGGCGGCCCTTGGCCGGTACCGGCGGCACCGCTGCCCTCTGTGCCCGGGCACTGCCTTCCCTCCTGCCCCGCGCCCATCGAAATGCGGGAAGTACTTCGGTTTCTCCCGGCGAAGAACAAAGAAGCAGCAGCTTTCATGAAGGCTGGACCAGATGAATACGGATCTGACAAGTTTGTTTAAAAAGCCCACTGTCCACGCCCGAAAACGATACTGCGCTTCTGTAAAATACAAAGTGTTGTCAATAACCATTATAGCAGCGATAATGATCTGTGAAGAGAACAAAGACATTTTGTAATATCTACATTACTTTATTAGAGCAAAATTATTTTAAAATGCCTGTGAATTCCCAAACCTCCTGAATACAAATGAATAAAAGTTTTTCTTCGGGCTAAAATCTTTGCTTGAATGTAAATTGTTTGGGTAAGTGAATTTGCACAGCAGCAAAGTTTGTTTGTCTTAGTCCAGTAGCTTTGCTTTAACGAACCAGATGTTTTGTCTGTAAATTGTCCAGAGGACTTTCACAGTTCTGACATGTAATAAGCCCCAGAAAATCAGAACTGGAATAGCTGCGTCCCTGCGATTAGGACCACGCATTTCGGGAAGAGCACGGGGAAAATAGGAAAGTGTAAGCACGCTCAGTGTCCTCATATTTGGAACCCTCATTCTAAACTGTAAGTAATCTTGTCCGAATCGATTCGCTTCTGTCTGGAGTTGACAGCAATTCTCTACCCAACCCCAGATATCAGAAATACATCCCCCCAAGAAAATCCCCAGGCACAGCGGGGAGCGGTGGGGGCGGTAGGTTTCGGCCGGGGGAGCCGCTCTGAGGTACCGAGCGGGCCGGCCCGGTCCCGGTCCCGCCCGGAGCGGCCCCCGCAGCCGGCGGTGCCCGGCGGGCGGTGCCGGTGCCCGGCCCCGCGCTGGGCGCTCCCTCCGTGCCCCGCTCCTCTCCCGCGGCGGTCGGAGCGCACCGCCCGCCCCCGCCGGGGCCAACAAGTTCCCGGTTCCACCCGGGCACCGAGAGCGGCGGCCCGGCCGCGGCTCTGCGGGGCGATGCCGCCGCCGCTGCTGCTGCCGCCCGGAGAGCCGGGCCCTCCGCTTCCCTCTCGGACCGAGAAGGGCTGAGGCCACCGAGCTGTCCCGGCCCCCGCTCGCCCCTGCCGGGTCTCCCCCGGGCTGAGCCCCGCTCGGCCCGGGCAGCGGCCGCCCCGGCGCTCTCCGCGCTCCCAGGGGCTGCGCCCTTTGGAGATGATGCTGATTTAAAATAAGAGCTATCGGCGCGATTCAGTCCCGCTCAGCCATCACTTTTTCCCCTCCCTCGAAAGGACACGGGGTCCCTGAAGAAACAACCGGCCGCTGCTTTGAAAGAAATAAGCGATACCATTTCAGAGCTACTGTAGCGTAATGCATTCACTGGGGCAGTAGGAAAACCTTTTAAGAAAAATAGTTACAGATCCTGGAACTCCACTACATGTGACAACAAAGGCTGTTGTCTCAGTAGAAGGTCCTTGGCTAATTTTACCTACACAAAGTTTTACTGGCTGCAGGCTTTGGGAACGCCTTTGTGGAGCCTGGCACCGATCCTCAGGGCTGGCTAATTTGAAAAGCATTTGGAGGATCCCGGAGAAGTGGAAGGGATTCCCCGCTTATTTCTCGCATCACCTGAAAGTTCTCATCGCACAGAGTACGCGGGTGCTCCTCAGCTGACCGTCTGCGGCTCAACGCAATGAAGATTTTGTTGTGCTCAGATACTCTTTAAAAAAAAAAAAAAAAAAAAAGAAAAGAAAAAAAATACTAGAAGGGGGAAGTGGATAAAACTTCGAGCAAAATCCTTCTTTGTTTTTTTTTTTTTTTCTTTTTTTCACAGAAACTTTCTTCCCTGGCGGGTTTTTTAGTGTTGGCACACAGCGCTCGCACACAGAAGTTTATCCGTACGGAGCTTCCCATCTGCCAGCAGCTCACCTTGACCCGGCGGCGGGAAGGGAAGCGCTGCAGCCGCCCCCAAGGTGCGGGCGGAGCTCGGTACGGCCGGGGGGACGCGCACCGGGCCGGGCACAGCCAGCGCGGCCGCAGCCCCGGGCCGCCTCCTCCTCCTCTTCCTCCCCCTCCGCCGAGCTCTGACCCCGTGCGGGCCGCCAGGACACACGGACAGCCCCAGCGGGGCCGTAAATCCCGGAGCCCCGCGTCCCGCGCTGAATTGCCCCGCACGGACGGCGCGGGGATGCGGGCAGCGTGGGGGACCCGGCATCCCCCACTCGCAGCCGAGAAAAACTCCCGGACGTGACTGCGGGCTGCTGTGCGGGCACAGGCCCCGAGCGCCCCGCCGCTGTCCCGCAGCCCGGGGCGCCGCCGGACACTTGTCCCCTCCCGGTGGCCCTTGTCCCCTCCCGGTGGCCCTTGTCCCCTCCCGGTGGCCCTTGGCGAGCAGCAGCCGCGGGGCCGGAGCCGCAGCGCCTCGCTCCCCAGCCGGGCAGCGGGCTCTGCACCGCCCGGGTCAGGTGAAACGTGGAAACTAAGAAAATCTGACACCACCATTGATTCCCGCTCTTTGTTCTCCTCTGTACACAATGGAGAGAAAGGAATGTGACTTTAAAATTGCAATTAACCAGCTTTCTGTCACTGGGTATTTATTCCTATCAAATCTTTCTTTTTCGAAAAAGCGCTTCTAATTGTAAAAGAAAACAGACGATTTAAAAATACCTTGTATCCTTCTGTAATCAGAGTTGCTTAAATTATGACTGGATGTGCCTGAACAGTCATCTCATTTTCCCACAGATTTTGGTCGGGTCCAGAAAGAATGGCATTTTTTTTTTAATGTTTTAAAAGTATTAACTTCCTTTCAAACATTCTTTAACCTTTAATGTTTTGTAACTTGATGAAAAGGTCACTTTGTTCGGAGTGGATGCATCTGCTCCATAATTGTTCTAATATCAGGCAGAGCTCCATCCTAACACTACATTCTTTTATGAGGATTTTTTTTTCCCTTAATATACTATTGTTAAGGTTACCATGAGTAATTGTTCTAAAGGCAAAGAGCTCCAGACCAAAGGATGCTCACACTTTATTTAATTTCACCAGCTTCAGATGTTTAGAGCTGTATTCAGCAGATGACATTAGCTGAGCTCTGAGAAGAATAACCTGAACCATTTCACCTCTTCCCACTTGTGGGAGCCTGAGGGAGAACAGGAACAGAATAAATATCTGGATTTATAGACTGAGCTGCATGACAAAATAGTACAAAATACTGATTAATGTTACTTTGGACCAGCAGCAAGTTTGATCCAAGCATCTCAAAGTATTTTCCAAAGGGCTGTGACAGCAAGCTGAGACATGGGTGGGGGTGGACCTAAGAGCAGAGTGGAGACCCAGAGACCACTGGAGATCAGCACCTCAAGACTCAGCCTCCAAAAGTGATAGGGTGGTAAAAACACTGCTCATCTACATTTTAGACTCTTTGCTGGGAAGGAAACAGAAGCTTTTCAGCATGTGTAAATCAATATTATCATTAGGAGCAATCATATTTTGAATCTGTAGATTCACCCAGTTTTGGTATAGAGAACCTCTGCTTATTCCTGTGTAAAAGATTCAAAGATGAACATGTTCATTGCCACCCAGAGGCTGAGAATGCCCACCTGAGAGGCAGCTTGTGGCCCCAGCTCTGTGGCCAACCCTCACTCCTCACTCTCAGCACTGTACCTGCTTTGCAAGAGCAGTGGTGATACCTGGCTGCATAGCAGAGATTGGAGCCAGAACCTTAAATTGATGCAATTAATCCCTCTAAAATACAGCAAGATTTTCTAATTCTTACAAAATTCAAACACCCAGAGAATATGTTTAATTAAAACTTGGCTATACTTTTTTTAAAAAAGATTTTCTTAAAAACCAAAGAAATGGGCTAATTATATTGCTTAGTATTCTAATATGCACTTTTTTTTTTTTTTAATAACACACTTTTCTAGCCAGGCCAGTCCCTTGAGGACCAGTTCCTCATTTATAAGGAGGTCCCCAATGGGAGTTAAAAAGAGGCTATTTTATAAGAAGAAAATATATTCTGAAAGAGGAGCCATACAAAGATAACCCTGCATCCCATATATCAGTATGGAATATGTATTCCAATGATGCAAATCTTCCCTTACAATAATTTGCTCGTTAGTGTTAGCAAAAGCCCAGATACTGATGTCTCTGTATTTGTTCTTCTATTTTTCATCACACTAATGCTTTTAACTAAAATTATTTCTTAAAATTTGCTTTATTTAATGAATTTAAAGGTCAATCCTCTTCCTTTCCATATGCAAATCCTATTAATAGTAGAGGTTTGATATTAATGGGAGTTAATAGAGTAGATACCCCCTTCACACAAGAAACCCCACAAGAGAACAAATTAACATCAAGATAATTTCAGTAAATTTGTTGCTTCTTTCTCCCCTTTGAGTAACCAAATATCAGGGCAACAGTACCTTGGGAACAGGAGTGACAGCCAGAGGAGGGATGAGATGTGAGAGGGCACACAGGGCCTCCCCAGCCTCCAAAGGCAGGGATGCAGGGAGGGACACAGCCCCCAGCAGCTGGAGCCCACCATCACCATCACCATCACCATCACCACCATCATCATCATCATCACCATCACCACCACCACCACCATCATCACCATCACCACCTCAGCAGCCTCTCCCACCCACAGGAGCCAGGCAGGACACAAGGTACCAACACCAAGAAACCCTTCCCCATCCTCCTAAAGAGGGAACAGGCAACTTCTGCTCCCCTCAGAGCCCAACAGCCTCCACCTGTGAGACCACAGCAGCTACTCAGGGAAAAACAGGCACTGCTGGAGCTGATAAGGGAGTAAATTAAGTTACTGCCTCTGCCACCCTGTTTGGTCAGTTTGGGAGTTTAACTGTCTGGTCACTGGTTTTCTATCTATAGTTACTGTTCCAGGACTCAGTGAGGTTTAATAGTATTTTTTTTAACTACAGCTGTTGTTGTTAAAACAACAGCACTGATGTGCCTGAGGAGGTGGAGTTGGGGAAAGAGGAATAAACTCATTGCTTTCATCTGCAGTCCCTGTAGAAAAATGCTCCCAGTGCTGATGAGTGAGGAACAGCCCTGTCTAGCCTAACTTTTGCCATAAAACTATCTGCACTGTTTCTCAAGCAGATGAATCCAGACACCAAACAGCAAAGCATCAGTAGCCCACAGCAGCTTCTTCCTTGATAAGAAATAAAGAATACCTGGTGCAGCCCCTGGCCTGGCCAGCCCAAGCATGGCTCCTGCAGATCAGCCTCTTTTTAATTACAGCAGGCTGAAGCAATGTGATTGAAAGATGTGGAGAAAGGGATGAATCATGGAATACAGAGTGGTGTTAATGTCCCTCTTACCAAAGGGCATTAACCCACTCCCTCCAAACACCAGGGAACTTTGCAAGGAAGCCCATCCTCAGTCCAGCCTCCTTCCTAGCTGTCACTCCTGAGCTGGAAAAGTTCCCTTTACTTTTTCTTAGTCTGCACCTAGTGACACTAGTGTACTATACAATATCCCCTCCCAAAACTCATAAGACCTCAGTTGTTTTAGGGAAAACATTTTTGTTTCCTTAAATTGAATTTATTTTCCCACTGCTTACCCCAAAGGGATTATTTTTTTTTCTTAACCCCTGAACCTGGAAGCTGTTTTTATCCTTTGAAAAAGGTTGTGTGTAAGAACTACAAACAGTCCCTGGGAGCTGTGGACAGACTCCTGCAATGCTCTTGGTCCATCCAACCTCTGATGGGGTGAGCTGGGGCCCTAAACCAACAGAGCTGCTGCTTCCATGGCTGGAGAGGTTGAACAAATAACTTTTGCTCTTCTTGGCCCTTGGGATGTTGGAAAGTCCCTGTGAAAGAGAGACTGTGGGCAGTGACAGCCCTTGTGACACACACACAGCCTCCATCTCTCAGAGATAGAGTTTCTGGCTCTTTGCAGACTAAAGCAGAAAGTGTCACACCAGGGCTTACGTTAAGGTCACCTTTGCTTTCAGGGCCTTGATGTGGCCCCAGATTTGCCAAGGGAAGGGCTGGAGGGTAGGAAGCACACTGAGATAAAAGGCATCACATTTCTGAGGAAGCCAGGTCCCTGTTCACAGACCTGAGGTTGGATTTTAGCTGAGACACACTCACAGCTCCCCTTGGCTCCCTGGCAAATAGGAGAGCACAGAAGTGGGTCTGTGTTTGAAGTGTATGACAAAATAAAACTTACACTGCTTATGTTTTGGGGAGATGAATACTGATTGCTACAAACATTCTGTTTCCAGCCAAACAGCAAAATCCTGTAATTGTCCAGGTAAGTCACAGGCTGGAAGGGTTTGCATTTTTACAAAACATTAGGTATAAATTACTTCCACAAATGGAAGCCTGGACTCAACAGAGCAACACAGTTGTCTGTTATAGCAAATCTGGCATTCCCAGCTTCAAATCTGCTACAGGCATTCTGGATTTTAATTAATATATTGTTTCATATGTATGAGTATTTCATGGTGGTTTTTTTTTTGTTTTGTTTGTTTTCACACACTGCATTTTTTAGCCTAAACAAAGTGTGTTCTCTGCATTGTTCTAAAAGCAATTGAATAAATATCAGCCAGTCTATAGATCTGGCCTCCTTTCCAGTGAGCAGCACAGCAGTCATGCTTCACAGGAAAGGGATAACATCCTCCAGTGCAGCTGATAAGAGCAACAATTTACAAAGGCAGAGATCCGTTCTGCAGTGAAAGCTTTATTACCATGACTCGATGTTACATCTCCAACACATAAGGGTTAATCATTGCAGCAGTTTGCAGCTGCTTTGTGCTCCCAGGGGAGCCATAGCAATAGACTCCTGCCTGTAAGACAAGGTCAGCCCCCTCTCCTGGGGTCAGCAGGCCACAGATAACACAACTCCCAAACTTCTGCTCTGGGCAGACACAGGTGCCAAACCCATTCTGTGGTCTGTTGTAGAGCATTTCTTGTGGTTTTGGTTCTCCTCAACAAAAACACCTTCCCGGCTCAGTGGTACATAATTGGAGGGTGGGTCCTCAGAGCTACCCATCAGTGAGGGCTTTCTGTGGCAGCCCTGGGTTCAGGAGTTTGCTGGGTACATGCAACATTTCATGGGAGACAGAAAACAGCAGTCAGAGCTGAGTTTTAGGGCCAAATCCTGCATAATTCCTTCAGTCTCACAGTATGAAATGCTCACACGAGTGAAGTGGGCAGAATCGGGCTGTAACGTTCTATTAATATTTATCTTCTACTGCTACAAGACACAACAATAATCAAATAAGAAAAAGTTTAATCCTCAAATGCAGCTTTAATCTTCAAATTGGTTAGCTTATCAGAGGGGTAATATTTATTTTCAAAGACAGGCTGCTCGGAATGATCAGCTGAAATAGAAACCTATAAGTGAAAGGATGTAAGTTTATTGGGCAGTGTTGTCTATATTTATAGTTTCTGCTCAACCCATATTTCTGTTTTTATATGCATGTGTCAAAAATTAATATATGGCAAACTTCACCAACAGTTTTAAGAGATCCTAAAATATAATAAAATCAATAAATGATGTTCTGGCATAAATGTTTCTGTAGCTGAGGGTGGTCAGGTTCAAAGGGCAGCATCTGACCATTTCTCTTTCCCACCCTGCTGCAGAGTAAGACCCTCCCCTCAACTTCAAATCACTGGGGAGAGGGTAATTTAAGCTATACTTGATGTACCCTATACATCACTGTCTTCAGGACCAGGTTTAAAATTAAACTCTGATGTACAAAGTTAAACAAAAATGAGATAAAAATTGGCAGGGGTTGAAGAGGGTCAAAGTAGTCAAAACACAAGGTAGACTATTGCTTCTTTTGATTTATGTTATTCTGTGCACTAAAAAAATAAAATTATAGCTCTTGTGGAGACTTTTTTCATTGAGAATAACACATTTCTAATTTGTTTTCTATAGACTTACAAGCATTTGCTCTAAGAGTTGGAAGCATTTATTTATTTATTTATTCATTTATTTATTTTGGCAGGGGCAGAGTATCCTCAACTGTTGGCAGAATATTCAAATTAGCATTAGATGGAGCCTTTGCCACTCACCAGCAAGTGAAGGAGAAGAGTATTTCACCTTCCATTAGTGGTTATCTTACAATGCACACATCTTGTATTTATCTAGAGTTTGGATTTCAGGCACCTATTCTAAGCTACAGTTAGGTCTGGTAGCAGAAAGAAAGAGTTCAGTGACTGTTTCCTTTTGCATGTTTTACATGCACATAATGCAGTTACCTTCTAGAATTTCAGTACAGGAAAGATGCCAAACAGCAGAGTCTTTTGAAACCAATTCAACAAAATCCTTGCAGGAAGTAAATTTTTTATGATGTAGTCAACTTTTCCACATATTGCCATTTACATGGTTAGTGCGTGGACTGAAGGCAAAATCATTTGGAATTGTAATCTTTATTTTCTATAATATGATAATGAAATCAACAAGTATCCACTAGAATCAAATTAATTTCTCTCTGTTACTCCAGTGGGAGGAATAAAAGGGTTCTACTGGCTAAACTGCCAGGCTAATGAGAAAATCAAAATAAAATCAGGTCCTTGGATTGCTGGCAAATAAAAAATGCTTATTTTAAACATGATGGTGAACACATACAGATCTTGAAATCTTTTAAAATCTGATCAAGCAAGCTTTTTTGCAAGGTTTTTAATTTTCATCCATGAAAGTCCTATTGAATTCATATGGATTACAGCTGGCTGAAGTGTGGGTATGTTCTTTGGCTGTACAAGGGCATGACAAAAGCCTCAAAACTCTGAAAATGTCTGAACTTGTTTACAAATCTAACAGGAGAAAAACTTACACTATCCAGACAACTAAAAAAATATTTTCCTAGCACTGTTTGTCAGTGATACTGACAATGATGATTCTTTTTTGTTAATCTAGTGAAGATCTGATGTAATACTCAGATTTTAGTCTTTCTCCCAGAATTCCAAGTGATACAAAATGAACTTTGTATGTGTGATGGTACAGGATTGACCTGCATATATGCCATTAGTATACATAATTTGGCAAGCATTTATGTACTAATTGAATAAATGCAATCCTTCACAAACACCTGGCTGGAAAGCTGAAATGCAGCAGCACACAAACTGCAGGTTGTTTAAACAGATACAGGCAGCTAAGCAAAGATCAAATGTGAGAATGAGTCTACTATTTGTGATCTATTGTGCTGAGCCCTCTGGATCTAACAGCTGGGCAATATTTTTTGTACCACTAATTAAATCCTTCTCAAAGATCTAGTTTTTTTTGTTTTTGTTTTTGTTTTTTTTTTTTTTTTTTTGTTTGTTTTTTGTTTTTTTTTTTTTTTTAAAAAAAAAAAACAAAAAAACAAAAAAATCATCAAACCTTTTGGGGTCACCTAGAAGACCACTCATGCATTCTGTAGCTCCAGCAGATCACATGTAGCAAAGAGCAAAGCTGAGAGCTTGTTGGTTAGAAAATTATAATCCAAAATTTTCCTACATCAACTACATTTTGGGAATCAGGAGAAGGATGAATTAAGATGATCACAAAGGTCACAAGGAATTACTGCAGTATTCACAAAATCTGTAAATGCTGTGAAAGGTGTAGGGTCTTATAACCAAGGCTCAGAATGAACACAGGAGCCATTCTGAGGCTGGGAGCTGCTCAGAAATTAGGTAAAAAGCAAAAAGATATGAGAACTCCAAGAAGCAAGAGTGCCAGCTGTTAGAAATACCTGTAGCCCATTAAAAGCATGTGACTGAAAGGTCTTCCTGATGTATCCATGCAGCAGTCAGGCTCCTGTTCCCTAGCAGAGGGCCATGGCACAGAAAATGAACTGATTGATTCCTCATTGCACTGGGCACCTGCCTGGGCAAACTGATCAGTTTATGGATGTGACACTGAGTGTGCCACTGCCCTGCCAAGGGTGCCTGCTCTGATTCAGAGCTCACCAAACTCACATTTCCCCTGGCTGGGTTCTGGATCAGGCCTTTTCCATCCACCTCTCTGGATCCATCCCAGTGCAGCTGGCAGATACAGCTTTCCACAGTGCCATAGTCCATCCTTTTTTAGTGCATTGCATTCTTCTGGAGCAAAATCTACCCACTGACATGTACAGATTCTCTGTCCTGCTTATTAATGACATTTCTGCACTCCCTGTGTTTACCAAGGAAAGCAATCATGCCTTAACTTCCCTCTGTGTGTGCTCAGATTTGCATTCTTTTGCTCAGGCACTTGCAGAGGTACCGTGCTCCGAGCAATGATGAAGAACCGAGTCTATAATTTAATAACCCTCCTCTGACTAATTAGCATTCACTCCATGAACAAAGGCTTTTCAGAGGTCTAGTCAAAGGCCTAAGCACCATTTAAGTCTAGCTTATTCCTCAAGGCACCTCTGAACTGAATTGGGCCCCGTTTTATTAAATTACAATAGAAAGACTGCCATGTCAAGTGCACTGCTGCTGGGAGCCCCAACCTCACAGGACCTCACAGGGATAAGTAATCATCACTTATGCTAATAGCACATTTGACTTGGTGGGATGACACATGAGGATGGACTACTTACTTGACTAAGATTAGTAAGAACAGGCATGTTACCCAGAACAAATGACTTCTAAATACCCAGCTGCAGTCAAGTGCTGACTCCCATCAGTGAGCGTTGTGAGGGTGAAGGAAGGGCAGGATATGATCTCTGGAAACCTCGTTGGATGCTGTTATTGAATTGGTGACAGTTTTGCAGATTTCTAACCCATAATAAACCTCAGCTTTGCCTCCTCAGTGACACGCTTCTCTCCACTGCTTTCCTGCTCTGCCTTCCTTTTCTTTTGCCATACTCCAACAAGCCTTTAAAATTATTTTTTTTAAAAAACTATTTCTTCTTTAGTGTTTGAAAATTAATTTTGCAGGTCTGAAAGGTATCTAAGTAACAGCCACAAGCCACAAACTCTGCTATTTACCTGAGCAGATTACTTGGTAGCCTCTCTCCACTGCCCTGCCAAGGTTCCTCCCCTCTGCTCTGCTGGGATCAGCACAGTCTCTATGCTCATTTAGTCTTTGGCTTCTCCCTTCAAAGCTGACAATAGGGGCATCATACAAGGTACACCATTCCAGTGATTTTGTCTGATAAAATGCCCAGCTCTTAGGCCTCTGTTTAACACAATTTTGTTCCATACAGGTCACAGAAACAATCAGATTTTGGCCCATATGATCTATAATGCCTTTGAACCAGCACTCCAGGAAGGGAAAAATCCTCATGTCTAACCTGACTCTGTTTCACTTAATTGTTTTTGATTTTGTCATGGTCCAGGGTTTTTTTTCCCCTATTTTGTTTCCACTAATTAAAAAAGTATTTTGTTGCTGTCTCTGCTTTTCCTATTCTGACCAGAATTTTTTAAATTCTTCTTTTTTTAAATCACTGCCTCAAGAAGCTTATTCTGAGAGTAATGTAGTAGTGACCACTGATGACTGGCTTCCAGGGATTTTATGAAGCCAAGGTTAATTTGTTCCTGAGAGCTGGAAAAACCATGAATGGCAAAACATATTTCTGTTACATGCATAATAACTTGTATAAATATTATATCCAACACCAAAATCCCAAACATACAACCTGCTTACCAAGGGACCCTTAAATCTAGTTTTGTTTCACTATAATGTAGAGTTCTGTATAAAAGCCACAAAGACCATAAGTATTATATCATTAGTAGTATTCTTAAGTGGGTATTTTCCTGTTTCTTGGGGGCTCAGCTGTAATGATTGTTCCATGTGTGTGTATGTGCCTGGGTGTTTTGCCAATCACATCAGCGAAACAAAAATGCCCTAATTTCTACAACTTTGCTTTCATTGCACTGCAAAGCACTAAAAGCAGAAACAGTTTCCTGAAGAACTCCTCCATAGCAGGCCCTTGAACAAGATGACTGTTTCTAATAAGCAACAGCTGTCGTTGTGGTTTTACTAGTCAAATGATTCATGTCTCTTGCTCAGAAATGATAAGTGGAACAAATGTTTACTTAGATATGTAACAGAGGAACAATTGAAAAATAGTAGACTGTCAAATAGAAATATTTTCCTGTTATCTGATCCTTGACAATTAGTCTGAACTGGTATTTAGTCAGAAGGCAGTGGCACAGTGGGGATGGTGAGGAGTTCAGCTCAGGAGCTGAGCACCCCAAGCAGAGCCCAGCAGATCTGAGGGGAGCACAAGCACCTCTGCACACACTGCTACACCCACAGCCCCCTTTCCTGGCAGGCTCCCCTCCTATATTTATTCATATCTCTGAAAGGGAGATGGTGAACTTACCATTTCCTCTCCTTTCTGCTGTCTCCAGGGAACACCCAAGGGCTGCTCTGCTGCTTTGGTCATGAGTGAATGTCCTGGGCTGGCCACAGCTTTCCTGGGATCTTGCAGGGTCTTCTGGCAGCAGCAGAGGGAAAGTATTCTAATGCAGGAGATTCCAGGCTCAGTTCAAGGACAAAAAGATTGCATTGCCCTTCACATGTTGGGAAGGAGAGTCTAAGAGAGCCTTGATGTATCTCTGCTGAGCCTGCTGCAGTCAGAGAGATTTGACACCCCTGTGGCATTGCAGGGCTCAAGGTAAATTTTTTTTTTTTAAATGCTAGAGTGAAAGCACTGGCAAACACACTCTTATGAGCCTAAGAAGGCAGCATCAAAAAGTGGTGTCAGCTGCCTTTGAAGGGAGACCTGGGAGATGAAGAGGGATGGAGAAGGCCAAGGGAGCTTTGGAATGCTGAATGTGCAAATGAAACCAGTGTACATCTATAACTTACTTGAACTTATATGGATGCTTGCCAGTACATTAGGGTTTAAATCCACCTCTATTTTAGATAGTTTCTGGACTTTGCTGCTTTTCCAGGACTCTCCACTATCACTGTATGACACTGCTCTGCCTTGTACAGGAAGATTGTCAGAGCTTCACCTTCCCATCTGTAAAAGGGGGGCAATATTTCCTTTCTCCCAGCCTTTTTTCAGCTTACAAGGCTCCTATGACCAGAATTCTTTTATTGCTTGTTTCTATATTGTCTTGTACAACAAGACTCTGATCTCAGCTGAAGCCTGTAAGTATCACAGAAATATAAATAGATAATAATAAAGAGATGATTTTGACACAAGAATGGAATTTTATATTCTGGAGAGTGAAATAAAATATGTACTAAAGTCTACTAAAGTGTAACCATGAGATCAAATGATAAAATTCTTCTGGCAACAAAGAGTTGACACAAATTTGTGAGATTAAACAGAACCAACTCAACGGAGGCTTGTTCTGGTGGTTTATTCATATCAAGCATATGAAAAAAGTAAGTGAGATGATCAAATTACCCTCACAGCATGGATTTTGACATGGATGTAGACTAACTGAGTCACTGGAGGACTGAGCAGGTGCATGGTTCTAATTATACCCTCAGTCTTGTGAGGAAGGAGCAAACTTCCCAGTTGCTTCCCTGGTGGAGATAAGGTGTTATCAGCCATCAGCAAACGAGAGGGGAGAACAAGGACAAGGCACCTGATGGGAGAAAGAGGAGGAAAGGAGGAGGAGAAGGGAGCAGATTCCTAATGCTACTCATCTTTTAAAAATGTACACACACACGGACTCTGAGCCATTTGGATGCCACTTCTCATACTCATTTCTGGTGTCTCTGGGTAACCCTTCCTTATGGTGAGCCACACAAAATTAATTTTTAACATTTTCTCTTTTATGGGCTTGGAGTGAGAGATCTGGCTAAATATAATGATTTATTTGTTTATTAATTAATCAACAGGCTTGCTAGGAGTTACAATCCAAACTGTCCCCACACACAGGTTTTTATCACCATACACTGTGCCCCTAGGGAAATACACATCTTTTGTTCAGGAGTATAAATGGACATTTCTATAAATTGCAACTACTTGGGTAGATGTAATATGCAATATTATTCATCTTTGTATTCCAGGTGAATCCAGACTAGACTACCAGCCTCTAGGGGAGTCTGCTTCATATAATTATCAGTATTCAAAGAATGATTGTAGATGTTGTAGCTTAACAGCAGGTGAATGGTCCTTATCTGAATATTAAATAAAGTGCAACTGGATTTCTGGGTTATCTCTGGCTAAATGTTTGTAAAGTCATTAGTGAAAGCATGCAGCTATAATCCTCACCACTCTTCTCACAAAGGATTTCCACTTTTATTTTTAATTCCTTTACAGGGTGAATTGTTCATCTCCCCTTCCTATACACACAGTCTTGTCCCTTGGTTGGACTACCAGAAACATCAGGGAAGCTGCCTTGTAAGTAGTACCTAGACATTTAATTTTTTTTTATTCCTTAACAACAAAAGAAACCAAGAGAAGAGTGACAAAGAGAAAGATTTATTATTTCCTCTAAGGACTATCAGAGCTCTGGGTGTTGGGAAAAAGCTCTGTAGTAAACTGCTCCTTTGTCCTCCCAAGTGCTGGGAACTTTAGCTCTATATTCAGTTTCCTTATTGCATGATCTAAGAGAAGCTTTATGTATTTATTTAGTAAAACCCTTTCCTTATTGTTCTAAAATGGAGGATTTAATATACTTCAAAACTGTTTTAGTAGCTTGACAGTGGTTGTTATGTGAATATAGTAGATAGTAGTTATGAGAAAATTAATAGAACAAAGAAAAAGAACAAACCCACCCCCTGCTGAGCAGAAGGGAGAGACCAGACTCAGCACAGGAAAATTACTGGAGATGAAGGAAGAGGAATCACCATGGGACCATACAACACAAGGGTTTGGAGCCACAACTCCTGTTTCAGTCCCTAGATGTGAAGAGCACAGTGGTGCTACATTTTGCAGAGCAATTTTCAAGACAGATATTCTACATCAATTAGCTGGGCCAGGACAGCACCCACATCCTTTTCCAGGCACCACAAAAGCTTTGCACCCACCTCAGCCTGGGCCATCAGTGGCAAAGCTTCTTCTCACAATAACTGCAAATATTTTGTTTTAATTGAATATAGAAATAATAGATCATTAAATATGATGTAGCTGAATATTAAAAACCAAACACAACCTCTCCAAAATGGAGCCACCACTACAGCAAGCTATATACTATTTATTTGTACATGGACTGCCATTTATTTTGAGCTGTAACACATGCTGAGTTTTTGGCCCTGGCATAGCCAACCCTCTTGAGTTTCCAAGCATTAAACCCCTCACTGCTGCTGTTTCAGGCTTCTGCAGGCTCAGGCAGATGTGTCTACACCCATCTGCAAGGCTTTCTGTTCATCCTGGCAGAAATGCAGGCTAGAAACATTTTTTTTTTTTTTAAGGGAGGAAGGAAGAACACTGAGCCTGATTTTGTGCTTAGCTCCGAATTGTCCAACAGCCACCCAGCCTCAGGGACTGCAGAATGCAGGGGACTCTGCTTCTCCATGCCAAAGCCCTGTTTCCTTCCACAGCAAGAAATGGCAAGAGCTTTTTCTAGCAGTCAGCACTTCTGTGTATTTTTTACTTAACACTGAGTGAAAATGTAAAGCTAATGAACTTTGGAAGTGAGCTGATTCCCACTCTTCCATCAAGAGATGGGTGTCCTGAAGCTCTCTAGCTTTTCTAGGTTTGCTTCTTGGGACATCTGCAGTGGATGTTGCTGAGGACTCATTCTGTACCTACCCTACCTCTGCCAGCAATTGAGGAAACAGAGCCTGGATGTGTGAAGTGTTTCCAGTCCCACATTCCTAACTACATTCATATGGAGTGAACTGCACAACAACTGAAGTATCAGCTCTGGTACTCCTGTTTTCATAGGGTTAGAAAGAAAAAAAAAAAAAAAAAGAAACCAAGTTTTTTTGGTTGTGCTTTTAGTGGAGATGATCTTTTAAAGGGAAGGGCTCTGCAAATTCAGGCAGGACCTTTAGGTACCACTTCAGGGCTCCCTCCTCTAGGACCAGAAATACTTTATTTGACTGGAACAAACTACAGAAGTTAACAACTGTTTTCTATTTGGCATTTTTATAAGTATTAAAAAAACCAAAGCTCCCAACTAATGTGCCCATCTCACCTCTCCCCCTTCACAAAGAAATTTAAAAGGTTCAGCCAAAACTCTTCTACATAGTTCAAAACCCAAATTTTCATTCTTACTCAAGTGTGAGTCACCTGCAGTCACTGGGATTAGTTCTGAACTAACCTTAAAACCACCCAGTTTATAATGACACTTTTTAGCAGTACCTGAAGTCATGTTATTGGCATTTGCTATTATTTTTATAATGTCGTGAAGCACTTAAACATCTACTTATTTAAAAGTAACCCTTTAAGAAGCCATTTGCACCTAGAAGTCAATGGCCAAATCCAAATTCCATGTGAACCTGGTGGAAATTCTGACACTTCTTTCAATGGTGAAATCTTAATTTGGTCAAATTTACAGTAAAGAGGAAGATGATTTGCTTAGGGAGTGATGAGGGCTGGCTTTGTCCCTGTCATCAACCACATGCTGGCTGATTTAAGAGTGAAATTTGGATCTGCTCACAGAGGCAATCAATCATTGGACTGGATGCCCTTGCTCAGCCAGGCTAAGCAGAGGTTGTGATGTGATGGGAGAGCAAAAAAATACAGAGTTTTAGAGAACCTGAGCATCTCTCATGTTTCTGTACCATGTCCTGAGAAAACTTAAAGCAGTCAGCTTACCCAGGATATGGCTCTTCTGTAGCTGATTGACTGAGGCTGGACCTTGTGGTCTTTTGTCATAACTTCCACCACTTTCAGGGCCAATATTTGCATGCAGGAGAGCTGCACAGAACAGCCAGAATACATGCTGGCTATCATCTCAGGGTGGCAGAGATGCTTCCCATCACAGATACAGACTCCACCATTGCCTCAGCAGGTGCTGCCAGCTCTCCTGAGCAGATCTGTGCTTTGGCAGAGTTTTTAAATATGCACAGACTAGAACACCCCCAGCAACGCAGGCCTGCTTTCAAGCACCGTGGTAAACACTGCAGTACATATTTTGCAATTGCACAATATTTACATTAGGAATGTGGTTGTTTCCAAGCCTACAGCACACAATCATCTGTCAGAGTCTGATGGGAGCAGCTGGTGAAGGTGGAACCTGGGCCCTGGGCTCCCCTTGAGCTGAGGTGCCCATGGGCAGGGCTCTGGCTGGCTTGGAGGCTGGGATAGGGATGCAGGGAGGGTGGAATGACACATTCTGGGCTCATACCCACGAGCCAGCCCCACAGAGCCACAGTCAGGCCCTACAAACTGCAGCAACTTCCACAGGACAGGGGATGAGCTCTGACCCCAGCCCTGGTGCTCCCTGCACTGGCACCCAGAGCCCTCAGCCTTCCAGGAGAGGCAGGGGGGGGCCAGAGCAGGTAAATCACTGCTAGCCATAGACACATTCCTTTACAGGAGAGGGTGTGAGTTATGCAAATATCTACTCTATAAATCTCATATGTGGCTTTGAAGAAAAACAAAAACGCCACTTAAAAATTTGTTCCAAATTTGGCCACAGTATAGTTTTGTTAGTTCAAAGAAATGAAGCTAACTTTATTGTTATTTGTGTTTGGATCAAAGAAAACTATGAAAATAAACATTAGACAGAATGATAATCAACACTGGAAAAGAAATGTTTACTAAAGATTTTCTTCTGTGTTCTCTTACCAGCATTAATAATATTTTCTTTTTCTAAAGTTTTCTTGCTTCCTTCAAAGAGATTGATTTCAGCAGAAAGAACAAACATATGCAAATAAACTGAATGATGTTATACCCCCTGCCCCTATCCCCCCAAACTGCATCAGATAATTCCATATTGTTAGTCTGCATTACATTTTTATCAGTTTTTTGTCTTAATCAGATATGAAGCTCTTGCAGTACATCTCTAGAACTGGGCTGTGACCCTGATGTGACTCTACAGCACAGAAGCAGCCCTAACCCTGCTGTAATCTAATAGTTCAAATTTAACGGATTTGTTTTTTCAGGGGAAATAATGGCTTCCTGTCACAAAACAGAGACACAGATTACATATCTGATAAATGGCTTTGGCATGATTTTTTCATGTAACACACAATTAACAGTGCCTCTCATAAGACTCATGCTCTAAGGAATTGGTGAAAGCATGAATAAGTTCATTGCTGTGCCTTTTCTTAGAAAAAACCACCCAACATTTCTGCTGGTGCTTTAAAACAAACATTACTTTGTTTAGAAAGAGATCACCTGTACTTTCCAGCATTAATTTAGCCTCAAAACACTATACTGAAATTATTGCCACTGAGTGCCGATGCATTTTTTTTTCATGAGGCATATAATTATAACTGATAACCCAAAATGGAAATGGGATAATTTTGATTTTATAAGCTACCACCCATACAGATACTGAAAATTTCCACATTATAGCTCTAATCGTTTTTTGTCATGCCATAATCCCCTAAACATTATCAACTAATTAATAGCTGAACAATACATAAGGAGATCTGCAGTTCTATGGGTAGAATTGGATATTTTGAAGGAGTTCTGCAGTTTGGTTTTGAAGGCACAGCTCAGAACTGCTTGTGCTGCCTTCATTGGTTATCTTATCTTATCTTCAGGCCACCCAACCTCCAGCCTCACCCTGTGAGCTGCTAACTCCCAGCACTTACAATGAGGTAATCATCACCTTGTAGTGGAGTGGTGTGAATGCTGGTCAGATGGCCTGTATTTTATTAACAGAAATAGGGTCACAAGTCAAATACATGCTTGGGGTCACTGAGCAAATACAAAAGAAGATTAGAGGAACAAAAAAATGTGACTGGAGGGGTAAAAATCCCACTGGGGGTTAATCGAGCAGAAATGTATCAAAGAATGTAAACTACCCTTTCTTTTGTTATTCATCATATGGGACACAGCTCCTGTGTCCTGCTGGTTCCAGGCAGACAGGGCATCATCTCCAGAGTGCTGTCCTTTAATGAGCTCTTTGGTCACAGGCACTGCCAATAACACCTCTGCTATTACTACTGCTACCACTCTTTAAACAATAACAAAAATAAGAATTAAAACCACTTAGCATAAATATAGAGATCAAAAGATGTGCTTGACCTAATATTGCACTATCCAATGACTGCCCACAAAACTAAGAGTAAAACAGCATTCAGTGTCACTGCTCTGGGAATCTCTTCTGCCTCCAACATGAAAAGACTGGACCTAGAATTGTCTCCACCAATATACTGATTTAGCTCCAGCTTGCAATGTAAATGAATTAATAAAAGTATTTCTGAAGAGATGGTATTGCATTGGCACAGTTTTCGTTTTTCTAAGAAAGACTGTCTTTTTGAGTGATGTAATAACAGAAAAGGAGCCAGCAGCCTGATCAGCACAGTAAGTACAGGACTTGGTAGGGCCCAAAAGGCAGCAGTCAAAAAAAATCATAGGGTACTTACCAAGCAGCAGCTGATTTTCTCTTCTGATACATGTTCATCGCTCTTTCTGTGACAAGAAGCAGAAATTCTGTCTTATTTGAACTACACACATTTGTCTAATTCTTTAAAATCCCAGCAGTAGAAAGATTCCCTTTTCATCAATTTCCATTTATTATGCTTGTAGCTACATATTGTAATATGAATTCTTTTATCCATGTATACTGCACATCTATAGATTTTATGTTTTCACACATCACATGAAAAGCATATTTCAAAGCTATTGCATTATCATGTGCCAGAAGAATATTGCTGTGGGAATGCAGACACATTACCAAAAGTACAGTATAAAACAAGGAAGTGAGAGTCAGGAAGGAAGGAATCCTCAGTGCTATGACTGTGTGCCTCTGACTTACCATGCAATGTTCATCAAGTCTCTTAATCTTATTTTGGCATACTTTATATGTAAAAGAAGCAATATGTCCTTCTGCAAGGCTGAAATAAATGTTAACTGGTTCAATCGTGCCCTTTGAGACAAAATTGGAATTTCTGTCATCAACACCAAGATGAGCCAAATCAGGCTCAGAGACTGTACATCTTTATGTGCCAAAGAATAACACCACACAGATGAAAATTTCATGGCCGGACACAAACTGTGGCAGATGACTGAAGGATTAATGTGAAATAAAATGCAGTCAATTTAAGTTTTCCTTGAACTGAAATCGAAGCATTCCTTCATTACCTCCCTAGTTATCTATATAGATGCTTTCCCATACCGTTTATTTTCACTCATTATATCCCTCCTTCTGGAATATATGCATTTCATCCTGCATCTTTTAGCAAAGTCTGCATTTAACTTATATATTGTCCTTTAAGTTTAAAACTAATTTTCTGCTTAAGTGCTTTGCAGGATTGAACCTTTTTGGGGCCACATGCAGGTTTTTCCTCCTCCTGGGATGATGAGAGCTGTGGCAGTGTGTGCACACTGTGTCAGACCTGAGCTCAGCTGCCAAGTGTGGACACCCACAGAAGGATTTTCTTTACAGAACTATCTTAAAAACGGAAATGTCTGTCTCCTCCAGCTATGCTGGCAGACAGTGTTTACCCAAAGATCCAGATACACAAGACCTTGTTATCAACTGCAGCTTTTACACAACTTTCAAGTAAGTTAGTGGGTTGGAAATCACACATTTTAGAAATATTTTCTGAAGGATGTGATCATATTTGCTGCCCTTGAAAGTGTTTAATGTTGCATGTTCATTACATATTTTTGTGTTCCTTAATTTAAAAGGTTTAAAAAAAATACAAATTGCCACAGAGTGGATTTAGAGATGCTTAGAAAGTAACAAAGATATTTGATACACAAAAAAGAAAAACCCACATATAGCTACACTGACATGCAATTAATAGATTTCTAAAAAGCCACTAGCAAAGAGTCTTTCCAAGGTTTACATTTCAGTGGTTTGAGTACTTTCTTTGGAATACTGTCCACTAAAACACAACATTCTGAAGTCTTTCTGCTAACTTGATGTAGAAGCACTATTGAGAAGAGTTAGCTTTTTAATAACATGGTCAAAATATTTTAAGAAATATCACTTCACAAGCTATAACTAATCAATTTGCACCTGTATTATGTGGAGGAGACACACTACCCTCTTTGGAGAGCAGAGCTGAGATGTTCTGAGGTTTGCATAATGCCAGCAAGCTGTGTTACTGCTTAAAGGCTTGTGAATAAGAACTTTACTGCAGTCACAACATATACATTGGGCTCTTCTAGTAAATTGATCACTCAAATAAAAAGAAAGGAATGTTTTTGATCTGCAATGAAGATGAGCAAAAAGTAAGCCTGCTCATCTTAACTCTGCATTAGGGGAAAAAATGAACTTTGATCTATCATATTGCAAAGCTGCTTGTATTTCAATGGCAATTTATCAATTTTTAATAGTCAAAGCTCCCAAGTAGTAAAAGCTTCTTAGACTTCCTAATCTAATAGCCATTATTTAAACTTTTTATTCTGTATGATTTACTGTTTGGAAGCAAGAAAGCAACATCATTTCTAAAGGATTCTTTCTTTTATATGATCTGATAGAGTCCAACACTACTAAATTTGTGTAGAACAAGTGCAAAATCCCACCTGAATATATCTGATCTTTACTTAGCAAATCTAACAGATAGCAGAGTGCATCAGCAACAGGCCTGAGCTCAGGGGGATGCAGCAGCAGCAGCAGCAGCCCCAGGTTCCCCTCCTGGGTTGGTGCCACCCCTGCCCAGCCCAGCTGGGGTGCTGGGGAGCTCTGGATGTGCCCCAGGGCTGCAGTTTGTCTGTGTGGGGATGGAACAGCTCCTCTGCTTCCTCCCCCAGCCCCAGAAGGGTGGGAGAGTCTCTCCCAGGGTGTGGGTCCAGCTCCACAGCAAGTCCCAGTTTTCCTGGGAAAGGTGTGCCCTATATCCACAGTGAAGAGTGAGGACACGCGGCGCCCAAGTGAATCTAAAATAAGCTTAAGACTGTCTTGTTTTAAAAAGGTTACCTTGGCAAGTCCAAAGCACAAAGAGAAGCATTTAAGACTGCAGATTTAAACTTGCATGTTGTTACTGCTAGACATGAAAGCCTAAGGTCAGAATTCAGAATTCAACCACTCTGACTCAAAAATGCATCAATGTATTTGCTAAATGGAAACCCCACTTGCATCACATCTTATCATAATGTCACAAAATGCAGAAAATTACAAATTAGTTTTAAGGCAAAATACATGACAGCAAAATAAAAGTACACAAAAACTACATTAAATATCAGTCTTCATTTGTCCCTACCGCTTCAACTTACCTCTCAGCTCCAAACTCCTGGCTGCAGTGCACAGCTTGAGATAGTCTAAGATCCATTTTAGAGTGGACTGAAATATAAATGACAGTTCACACTACACATGAACATAGACAACTGTATAAAATATTTAAATAAAGACAGAAAAGAACAGAGGAAACCAACAGAGCCTTTGGCAGACCCAGCCTTTGGGAATTTAGCAGCTTGAGATTCATTGCAAATTTCATCTTTAATGTTATTTTTAGTTCAATATTTTGTAGCACTCAGAAGTAAATCTTTGTGTGCTGTCTCTCCTCCTGCTTGTGCTGCTTCCTTTTCTGATCTTGTCTTTTAAAGAAACCTAATATATTTTCAATACAATTGATTTGTGACATGTTTTGTGATATTTGTTAAAGTTCTCCTGTTTTTTCATACAATTCAGTGAAAACCATTACGCTGTTGTTTCTTTTAAAGTGCTGAACAATGCTTGTCATAACTGAACAAAATGAGACCCCCCAACAGTCTTTGTTCCATCACACCTTGTGTTGCACTAAATTCTCTGACATTAATTTTGATTCTTGGGTTAGAGTCAAACTCTTTTTTTTAACCTCCCACCGCTGTTGCAAACACTGCCATACCCAGTGCATTTCCAGAGCAGTTTTGATTTTATCCTGGTGTCAGTCCTTTGTCTCTCTCCCCAGCAATGTGACTGGAATGGTACACAAAGCACAGGGCTGGGGGGCTGCACAGAGGATGCTGGACAACTCCAGCAGCAAGGAAATGCAAAGTGCTACGTTCACACCCTGGTCCACCCCGCTGTAGGTTGCTGTCTGACCATGCTGCCTTGTACAAAGCCTACTCCTATTTGCTTAATGGACTTTCCAAGCCTTTCTGCCTCTTGCTGTTGCAGAGATCTCAGTGAACATATTCTCCCACTACTATGTTTATGATTTAATAGCTGTGCCACAGAGAATGGCCTTAAAATGGGCTGTTCCACATCTCACAGAACTGAAACCAGCACTGTGATGTGACACACATGGAAACCATACAGGACATATAAAATAAGACTAAGGCTACTTATCTGTGCAGTATGAACATTGTAAAAATACTTTTGCTTTACTTAATTTTAATTTCATCAGGTTGCAGTTGGGAATTTTTCCTTTTTTTCACGGAAGGATTCACAAGAGGAGAAGAAGGAACTTGCTTGATCACAAGGTTTTAAAATTGAAAGAGGTTTTTTTTATTTCAAAAACCTGATTTCTAACATAAAGAGACATAATTTAACAGTTCCTACAAATGCAGGGACTAGAAACCTCTATTAAATGACCAGGCATCAGTCTTAAAACAAACAAAAGAAGTATTTTATCCTCACAGTGCGTAATGAAATTACAGAAATCATGGCCACAGGATGGTGTGGAGGTCAAAAGTGTAAATGGACCATAAAAGGGATTACATGAAATCATGCAAATGAAATCCATCACTAGCTACTAAACATGATGATCAAGATCCAGCCTCCAAATCAAAATGTCTCTGACACTGATCCTCAGAGGGCAGGAGCACACAGGGGAAGAAGGATTGCTCTGTATGAGAGATATATCAGAGTTCATACACTTTTTCCCCAGACATTTGCTCTTCTCACTCTCAGAGGGAAAGCACTGGATATTTTTTCTGACTCAGGGTGGCAGCTACTGCGTGTGTTCTAAAGTCTTCAAAAATCCGAACTCATTTTATTTGACACTGTATGTTTTAGAAATGTTTCCATTTGAAATTCAAGATAATTAGGGGGAAAAGCCTGTAAAGAGTCAAACAGAGGGCAAAAAGAAACAAAAGCATCCAGAAAAGATGGAGTTCAGAACATTTTTTATGAAAGTTATATTTTGCCGTAGATCTGTGCGTCAGGGTCTCATTTTGCACTACAGAAAAATATTTTCCATCCAATGATTGCAAGAAAGGAAGCTCCCAATACAGAAACCTATGCAGTGCCCACCCTCCAAAGGGGCTGAGAGGCTGAAGCAACCTGACAGAACCATTCTGCAAATCTGAAATGGGTCCCTGTGGCCTCTGCAGTGCTGAAATCACCGCTCACCTTTGCTTTCACTGCACTGAATAATTTGGGCCTCTCCCTTTCTGTGTGAGTCAGGTTGTGAAAACTGAGCCTCCTCTGGCCTCTAGGATTCATAAACACCTGCCCCATTAGCCCACTTTCACTATTTGTCTAATGACAACCACAAGTAATGACCTGACTCAAGGCATGTCAATATTCTGCCAAAAACTACCATTCTGCCCTCTTAGCCACCTCCTCCCACCCACCCATAGGTTATGGAACTGTGGGATGGTTGCCAAAGAAATGCAATAAAAAGTAGGAAATGACACATACAAATAAAATTCACTTACCTAAAAGCCCTGTTCATCAGATCTCTTTGTGCTGCCTCCTCCCCCACCTTCCACTCCTCTACTTCCAGCACTTGTTTCTCCTCTCTCTTCATTTCCTCTTCCTTTGCTGGCTTTTTTCTTCACATGTTCTACATTCTGTACTTTTTTTTTCCTTCTCTTTTTATGCCCTTTTTTTTTTTTTTGGCTGAAACAGAATAAATGAATGCTTTAATAATTTTGCCTTGCTTTAGAGCCAGTAAAGCATTATGGTGTCATTTTACCATTTTCACTTCCTCTTCCCAGTTTTTCTGCCACCACTTTTGTTGTTTTGTGCCTTTTTGCTGGCCTTCCTCCATACCCATCAGTCCCTGCTTGCAATTACTCCTTCCTCAGTGACTTCATGTTATATCCTAGTGCAGTCTGAAATGATCCAGATTTCCAGGTGGATTTTTGGCCATCTGAGGTTTTGATGGTGGAGGGAGGTCATCCTAAACATGTGAGGCAACACTGGGCACTTCTGGTGGAAGTTTCTGGGGGCACAGCTGTGGCTTTAGGGAGAAGCAGGGCTGAGAACTGGAGTGGAGCAGAGTCCTGTTCCAGTGGTCAGGGGGAAAAATCCCCCCCTTGCTTAACTCTAAGCCACTTATTTCTCTCTTGTTTCCTTGGCCTTTAAATGTTCTAAATCACTGCCTGAGAATCCATTCCTGAAATCGGGAATATTTATCCTCATGGATGTCTCTCCTGCCAAGACTACACAATATTAGGAATTGTGTTTTAGCTTGTGGTTTTCCTGGTTCTTAAAACCCCTCTGCTTGCCTGTGGATCCCAGCAGGATTTTGCTGCTCTGATTTGGCTGCACTTGCTGCAGGAGAGCCTGGCCCGTGCTGAGCTGTGGCCCCTGGCAGCTTTGCAGGATCATGTCTAAACACAAACTGGTGTTCTTTGAGGTTTAGGCTGGCTATAAACCACTGAACACAATTTAATTCATCCCTGTGCCCTTCATTCCTGTTAGGTGCAACTACATTAAGACTTATAGGGAAAAATATTATTTCAGGTTTGTGAGATAAGATGGTGAAAAAATGGAAACAGAACTAGCTTTAGTATATATTTTCTATGCTAAGAATTGAGAGAATGGGGGATTAGGTCTAAAGTAACAAGCAGAGAAAGGGAAAGAGCCTGACTAGCTGAGAATTTCATGCTGTAAACATTATTCTAGAAATAATCTTTTTGTGTTTCTGTTCTTTACCTTTTTAACAGCACAATTACCCATGACAATATCAATTGAACAAGACATTAAAAAAAACCCCACACAAGCCACCTTAATGAAATACCATATGCAGCTCAAACAACAAAAAAGATTCCCATTTTGGGGGCTTCTCTCCATTTATATTAATGATCAGTTTTCCTGTGGAAGAATTGCACAATATGGGTTTTTCCTGCTTGTTCATAATAGGTCATTCATTAAAGAAAATACTGGGAAATTATTTTCTGTGTCGGTGGATACAGGATGCCATCTGGGAGCTGAAAAAATGAACAGAAATCAGACCGGAAAAAAAAAAAATTAAAAACATGAAATTAGTTACACTTAAGGCAACCAGCTGAACACTTCCACAATCCCAGCCTCTCAGACAGGCTGCAGTAATTGGTACTTTGTCCATTTCCACGAGGGATGCTCTCCCACAAGGGATGGGCTGGGGGTTCTCAGCAGGCCCTCCCTGGGTGATTCAGTGCCACATCTCCCCTGGGCTTGTCCCTCTTTGCTTTTCCTCCTGCAGCTTCTCCCAGCTGGCTGCTCACTGCACTTCTGCCCTGCTCTCCTTGTGTTCTGCTCCCTTCATCCCCAGGTGCTCTCTGCCCAGCCCTGTAACCCTCTGCTGCTGTGATGGATCAGCCATTCTCCTCCCTGGGTCCAAGAACAACAGGTAGATCAGAAAACCTCCTCAAATGTGAAATTGGCTACTCTGACTCCAGTTCCAGGGTAATCAGAAATTCAGGGCTCATCATTTTGGGGTTAGGTGGATGGCTTAAGCTAGAAGTACATCAGCTGATAAGGAAATCACAACAATATAGTGAGGAATATATTAAGATGAATATGGCCATATGCCAATTTTTCCCCCTCATAAATAAGATCCTTGTTTACCAAATGTTCGGTTTTGGTTATGTCACTATAAAAATCAAGCAGCTGGTAATTCAGGCTTGATTAGCAGGTCTCCAGTTTTGATTAGTAAATTACTGTAGTAATCAAGGTTAATTCTCATTTCAGAGCTATGCCACAGATTTTATTTCTTCCAGACAACTGGATTTATCATTCTGGAGAAGGAATATTTTAATAAATATTACAAAAATATCCAGAAATAGATGAAAAAAACAGATCCAAAGGGGCTTTGAAAAAATGGGGAATCAGAGCAGAAATGCTGCTCAAACATGAAACAGTTAATTTCCTAGGAATAAAATTTGAAGCTGCAATTTTGCAGTAGATTTCCACATAATATATGCAGAGATTGCATTGCTAATTCTTTTTACCTAGTGTTTCTATTTCTATCTTTAAAAATTGTTTTCTTTGGATCTTCATCTTTCATTTTAAAATAAAAAAAAAAAGTATACAGAGAGGCTTAAAAAGAAGCCCAAGAGACCATTATTAGTATAAAGATAAACAGTAGAATGGATTCTAACTGAGCCAGAAAACATCACTGTAGAATTTACATAAAATTTAGTTTTCTACCAAACATATTGCACATCCAGTTCCAGCTCATCTCATAATGAATATTCAAGCTTTCGAATGACCCACATGTCCCATAAGTGAGCAAGAGTCCCCAAAAGCCATCATTGTTGTTGAAGAGGCACAATATTAAAAAACACTGAGAATTCATTAGGGATTTTTTTTTTCCATGAAACTTTTACAAAATTTTTAGCCTGCAAATGCTGCGATTATTTGAGCATACAAGTCTGTCAGGGATTTGAGGCTGGATAAAAAACTCTTATATGGTTTTTAATTAGGATGATATTATTATTTTCTAGTCATAATTCTGGGTCAGATTCTGTGTATCTTTCTCACATCACTTTTGTATAATTAGAGCCTAAATTATCTAAAATAAATATGAAGTTTTGCTTTATCTACTCAGTACTGCATGCTTTTCCCAGATAGGAAGAATAGGCAATTTTCATATCTACCATAATATTCCACCCAAAATATTGAGATAAATTTCTCCCCAATAATACAGAAAGAATTGACTAAAGAAGCCCTACAATGTGTGTATATAAAGACAAATTACTGAAAATTCAGTAAAGCTGAATTCAGTATAAAATTATGCAATTCCTATGTCTTTTGAGGGAAAAAGAATACCAAAACCACAAACCCCAAATCCCTTTTCTAGAGAAAACATGCCATGTCCTTTGTAAAAGGCTGGGGAGGAACCTGGAATTTACTTCTGTTTCCATATTCCACTGGACTAATTTTGCTATGCTCAGCTTCCTCGTGCCAGGGGAAATGGGGGTTTTGAATCGGACCCGGTTCTTGTGTGCTCCTAATTCAGCACCTTGTTCCTGATGATGGCAAACAGAAAATGCTGCAGAAGGTTCCTTGCCAGTGCTAGAAAGTCAATAGCTGTCTTAGGGCCTGAAGCAAGGAGATCCTTATCCTTCCTGCCTCTCTCCCTTTATAAAGAAGCCCTAGATATTTAAGATTCGGTCTTATCTGCATGGTTCATTTACAGCCCTGCATCTAATGACCCAAACATTGGCAGAAAGTGGAAAGCAACCTGATCTATGAACATTTATTTAAGATTAACACTTTGTTAGAATAACAATCAATTTGAGTGGAAGGTAAGCATATACAGGCTGGATTTACTGAGTATGTTGAGACTTGTCTCCCTTTGACACAGCAGCAACTTAGGAAGCCCCAAAATTTGCAAGAGAAGAGGAGAAAAACATTTTCAGGCAGAAAGCCTGTAAAACAAATGTTATACTGTGGGGGGAAAAATGTGTGTGCTTTTTGCAGTCTGTATTATACATGCAAGACAAGATTCACCTGGGGAAGGAAGGGGTGGGGTGTGGGGGGAGCAATTGCAACCAAGCCCTGCATTAATAGGGGACTTCCACAGATTTCTGGCTGGTCTCCAGCAGTACAACAGCTCCCTGAATCTGGCAGGTTTTACTCATTGCTTTTGCGCATGTTTTTATTTTTGGCTTTGGCTTTCCTCTCCTTTGCAGCTCTTCCAAGTTCCACAGGAGGAAGCACACAGCTGTCCTTCCTCAGGAGCTGCACAGGAGACAGTGGCCCCTGGAACCACCTCTCCCACCAGCACTTCTGATGCAGGCACGTACAAAGAGCTTGAGCTACACCCCCAGCTCCTCTCCTGGCCAAACTGGTGAATTATAACCAGCAGCTTCCAGGCTGTGGTTGCAGCATGGATAAAGATACATTTGAGGATATTAACAAAATTCAGAATAACATTCAAAACTACAGCCCCCCAGAAGTTTTGCGTCGCCCTAGTGGGAGATAAAAACCTTGAATGGGAAAGAAGAACCGCCTCTAGACCCCTTGCATATAGAGACAGGGTGGCCAACAACTGACTCTGCTGGGTATTCACCACCCTCTGTCAACATCCAAGCAATCAACATAAAGGGAATACAACCAGGGAGTCACTGCAATCTTGTTATTCCCTGCAGAACAATAGTTTTCATAAGAGCAGCCTGGCCTAGTGTAAATGAGAAAAGTCATAAGGTTTCTGGAAAGGTATTTATTTTATCCACAGGTAGGATTGCAACACTGAATATGATAGTCTCTATTTAGGGTGATTAATAATATGTTATGTTGCTTATTTTGAGTAAAGACTATAGGCCAACTCCTGCCCTGGCTCAAATCCCATTGAATCAATTGTTTAGCCTAAAAAATGGATTACAGGATGTAGCTATAATTTATGCATATAAAAATGCAGAGGACTTTACTTGAGGAACAGTGATTTTTATTTCTGTGCACTACAGTAGTGCCTGAACCCAAGATGCTTCTCTCAGGACAGTATCCAAATGCACAGGAATTCCAGGCAGGGGCTGTACCCCAAAGAGTCTTTGATCCAGGCAAAAGACAAGTGACAGCAAACAGATGGGGAGAGGGGCAGAAATGACAAGGTAACTGGGAGATAATTACGATCACTATGCAGTCACAGCACATCAGCTGCTTAACCACTATCATTTTTTTAAGGTGTCACAGCAGAGGAGAGTTTTAAGGGAGGATGTGAAGAAGGGCAAGTGTAGTAGATTCTTCTAGGAGTGGACCCTTGCAGAAGAAAACAAAATGACTACAGCCCAAAATTTAATAAATCAAAATTTCCAACAAAAATCTGTTGTGAGTGGTGGATACACATTGATCTGTCATTACCTTATGGGTGTTAGAGGGGAAAACAGTCACGGGAGAGCCTTTGTAGGCCTTAAAATATCCATAGGACATTTTTGGCTTCAAGGGGAAAGAAGGAGCTGATGAAAGGGTCCACAGTGGAAAAGGAAAAGGATAAAATATGAACATTGAAAATGCACCCCTGCAGTGGAGTCAGAGAGAATGGGCAAGGTGTGTGCCTGCCAAGGCTGGAGAAACTGGGACTCAGTGCCTAATTGAAATGGGCTTCAGTATTGGCTTGTGCTTGTCAAAAGGTGAGACATGAAGTACAAAAATCAGATGGTTTGTCCTAGCAAGCATAAATCTAGAGAGAAATATGTAGAAAGACATAATGTATAGAAAGACACAAGATCTGGAAAAAAAGCAGGCCTAGAACCTGAGATGATGGTGCTAAAACAGTGATCACAGCTTTAGGTTTTGTTTTGCAAGACATTGCTGGCATGAGAGTCCTTGCACTTAAAAAGGGGAAACACTTCTGAGACTTGCTATACCTTAGGGCATGAGCAAAGTATATGGAAAAGTGAGAAAAAAAGATGACAAAAAAGAACAAAAACTCCTCTTTAAACATTATATGTCTTCTTGGTTTACTTTTTCTCCATACAAAGTTAGTAAGGCTTATAGTTCAATAAATAAACCACTGAAAACAAACCAATTTTTTTGTCACACATATAAGCTCAAATTTTGTGTGTCGTTGTGGGAACTGAATAAAAGAAACCTAGGCATGGAACTGCTTACACAAACTTGTAGGAGTAACTTTTGGACAGCCTGAGCAGTTGCAACTCCAATCTTACTGTGAGCAAAAATAGAAAGGACACTGTGCATGCTACTGCAAAGCAATTTTTATATTATAAATATGTTTAGGTGCTATCTAAATTACCACCAGAGCTCTGACCTTGATTACAAATGATCATAAAGTAAAGAATACTTTGAAGTGCCCCAAATTGTAGATCAAAATGCTTGTATATTCATCACTTTGACTAAGATCCAGCCAAGATTTTCTTGGCTAATAAAGACTGTAAATTAAATAGAAAACAGGCCCAGTAAAGAGAGGTCATGGCTGCTTTTTTAAATGCTTACAGTCCTTTAGGGCAGGATGTCTGTGCTGCTTTAATTGTTTAGAGTTTCACTTTCTGCCATGGGAGCTGCAAATGTGCAAGCCTCTGCCTCATAATGCTGCAATATAAACCTCCATTTAAACTTGATGGGTCCCTTCTCATTGGAGTTTTATTTTCCAGGCACTTTTGTGATGTGCTCTTTTATGAGCAGTGTGAATAAATATGATGGCAATATTACCTATGCAAATGGGCAGAACTAAAATGTCTAGGGTTAAGAAAAAAAACAACAAAAACTCTGTTTTAAAACAGAACCAGAAGACCCAAAACATCAGCTACATTTTTCTTATTTTAATAATGAGTTGTTCTTGCCAGTCAGCATTTCTCTGCAGCACAAACTACCCACGATCTGATTGGCAAAGTGTGAAAGTGAACCTAATTTCAGTCTTATTTTGATTCTTCCTCAGTGTGTAGATGTGTGACCACCCTGGGGCTGCTCAGCAATCCTAACTTTGGATTGGATTTGGTTGGATCAGATGCTTTCCCATCCAGTCCACATGGAGAAGCTGCCTGGCTGTGCCTGATAGTGTGCAAACAAATATCCTGTTGTATGGGTACCTATGATTTATCACACATCCCTAACAGGGGTTATGAGCAGAGCTCTACCTTCCCTAATGAGCAGATTTTGATTGTTTGAGGACTCTCCAATGAATCAACTTTTCAAAAGTCTTCAATGCCACTCAAAGGAAACATCTTTGGGGATCATGGCCTTTAAATATAGGAGAAATTCCCACTTTTAATTCTGCTGGAAGTGGACCTCCCCAGACTTTAAACCATTTCTATATTTAAGTGATAAAATCATTGTGACTCACCAGAGCAGGACATTGGATGGTCTCAGATTCTGTCATTTGGTTTGCCTGAAAAGGAGCCAAGAATGAAGATTCACAAAGCAGATTATGGATTTTGTGAATCTCAGTGAAAACACGTGATTGTTAGAAAAAAGTGAGCTGTCAGCTCTTGGTGATAGTCATGCAAGGGGTGAAAATGGAAGGGTGGGAGATGGGAGACCTTGAATGCATTGTGTGCTGCTGGTAAAACACCCCATCCTCAGTTATACCAAATTAAAATTTCAATTGTGCTAGAATCACACTACACTAAAGTGCAGATTTCTCAGGACTAGCCCAGAGATTGAGCTGTAACTAATTAGGATGTCATGATATTATTAGATTCAAGACACTCTTTTGGGGAGGATAGTGCGCAGAAAATAGACAATAGCCAGCATTTCACCGGATAGCACAGCTTCTCTGTAAAAGTCACATTGCTCCTACTGATTTTTTCCTACCCTCTAAGCTGAGGGTTGGCCAGGTTCTGTTTTTTAGTTGCATTACTGTAAGTGTGCAAAAAAAAGTCCAATGAATTGATGAGGGTTTTGTAAAAAAATACAAACAACAAAAACCGAAAACCACTGAAGTCACAAACGAGACACTTCTATGTTCCCTGTATTATGCACTGTGCTTTTTCTTTCCCTCCTTCCTTGCCACGTTCCTTTCCCAACCTCTGTACTTATTTTATTCCATCCTCTTCTACCCATTCTTATTGATGTTTTTTATGGCTTTGGGTGGGTGGTTAACTGGCATTAGGAAGAAAAGCCATACAAAAACATATCCACATATAGTACCAGCCAGAGCACCTGCCTCCTTTCTCTTGGTTACCTCAATGTCATTATGAAACAAGCTATATATTTATTGTTTAAACAATATTAAACAGTAGGGGAAAAAAAGAGAACAGTGTGGTTTCCTACAGAAAGAGAAAAGGAGAAGTTAAATGAGTACCTTAATTCCTTGCTACTGAGAAGCTGTTACTATAACAAACAGCAGCAAGACTTTTAAATTAGGCCTCTGGAACAAAGCATTCCAGTGTCACTTTTACATTAGTGATTGCAGTTGATGTCATTTTCACAAAACAAAATTATAACCAGAATGGATATTTCAGGTCAGAGTGCCACAAAGAGTATATAGATACATTTCCATCAATAAATCTGCCCTCTTCCTGCCCTGACATAAGTGTTCAACCCCTTGTGATTGACGTTTTTACCACTAAATTATACTATGTCTGCTTCTAGAAGAAATGTCTCCATTACAAAATTAGCTAACCATCAACATAACATAAAATAACTTCAACATGGTGTCATTTCACAAGAATATTGATTCTCACAGACTTACTGGATTAAATCCTGGTTTCCCATAAAAGGAGCAGCCATTATGTCTTTGGAGGACAGAAAAATATATGTCGTGGAAAGATGTATATTGGGGTGATTAAAACTTCATTGCTGAGCTCAGAAGCACAAGATTTTGTCCTGTGGCAATCTGAAATTAAGAAAATGGTCAAATGATACATAAGAACAAGGCTAAAAAGCAGCTACAAGTCTTTCATTTTATTTTCCTCTGCTGGAACATACTTTTGACTATTGGATGACCACAGGAAAAGTCATCAGTTATTCTAGACTGACTACTGAGTCTGCCAAAATCTTTTCAAGACCTAGTGGTAGCTTTTCCTTCATTTACCTCACCTTTAGTGCTAATGCCTCTTACCTCACAGGATGTTTTGACTAATACCTGAAAAGACTTTGAAATTCTTAGCTGAGCAAAGGTATTTAAGGGCAAAAAATCACAATATGTAGCTGTAGTTTCTTTGTGTATCAAAGCTCTAGAAAGAAATCTCTTAGAAAAGAGATTTTTATTATGGCCTTCTCTACTCTGTTTTTATAAGTCTTGCCCTGTATTTAGCATTGAAATAACAATGGGCTAAACTCATTTTGAGCAGAACTTTGTGATTTTAATGAAATTATATTTGGGATAAATTTGGCCCAATTCTCTGTGGTGACCTGCATATCAGAAAAGTTCCTAAAGGAGAAAATATGACCACAACTCACTCAAGTTACACAAAATATTTGGAGTTTCAGCCTCCAAACTGAAGGAGGAGAGTTGCAGAGGAGAGTTGGGTGCCATGCCAGCTCCAAGAGCTCTCAGCAAGAGGTGTAGGAAAACTGGGGAAGCAGCAGGCTGCTGGGGGAGATGGCAATCCCAGTGTCCAGGGCAGGGGGCTGTCTTAGGGTGGAAATGGGGGTGTGTATTCTATCACCATCTGTCAGAGCTGGGGCAGTTCTCTCTCTGTCCATGGGGCAGTTTTTTCTTTCTCTCTCCCACAGCCAATCCTCCCTCCAGGAGATCTCTGCTGTCCATGGCCACTGAGTGTCCCTGCAGGGCTGAGCCAATCCCAGCATCCCATGGGGAGATGCTCCGCCCAGGGGAGGAGCCAAGCATTCCTACCTGGATCCAATCTGAGGTGCTGGCACAGCCCAGCAGCCTTTGCCCAGTGCATTGCCAGAGGAGCAGCTTCTGCTGCCCTGCATTGCCAGAGGGAGCCCAGGCCCATCTGCAGCAGCCCTGGAGCTGCAGAGGAAAACTCCCCCCTTGTGCAGGATCCCTGCTCCAGCAGAGCCACAGCTGGCACTGCAGGAGGGCTGAGCCCCCATGGGATGGGGCTGTGCCACCCCCTGACACACAGGGGGCAGGGACTGCTCTGACTCTGGCAGGGGTTTGTTTGTACTCTTGCATTTGTATTTTTAATTTTCCTAGTCAAGAACTGTTATTCCTACTCCCATATCTTTGCCCGAGAGCCCCAAAATTTCAAAATTATAATAATTTGGTGGGAGGGGGCTTCCATTTTTTATTTCAGGGGAGGTTCCTGCCCTCCTTAGCAGACATCTGTCTTTTCAAACCAAGACAGGGTATTCCTTGAGAAGCAAAGCCCCATCCTTCGACCACACCTTGTGCAGGTTTGTGGGGTAAGGGCACACATGGGGTTCTGCTCAGCAGCTCCCTCTTATCCTGGCTCTGTGTGGCAGGGAAAAGGAGCACTTCACCTTGGGAGGATCAGCCTGTGGCTGCCTGCTGGTGAAGGATAGTCTGTCACCATTCATCCCTGCCCATTAAGGCTCGGAGAGGGCAATGTTACCAGTCTCTGCCCATTCAATCCTTTTTTGTTGGCACATTACTATTTTATCATTTTGATCTTCTCCCTACTGAAGATAAAAGACACCATGGGCGGGATTCATGAATGACTACCGTTATTTATCGACCCAGGACTTTTTGAACATTTTTTCCCCTCTGATTCATGAACCACTTTTCCATATTCGAAAAGCAGTTCATAAATCGTTCAGCACCAGCAGAAATTAATAATAATGAATTCATTTACATAAAAGGACTCATCCTGCCAGTTGCTGATAATAGTTGAAGCCAGAACCTTGTCGGCAAACAGGATTTTTGCTGGCAGTGCAGGAAATAATCTTTTGTTTATAAATTAATTAAAATATACTTTTCCTCTGCTTTTTAGAGCTGCTGTGGGGATATGTTGCATTGGGCAACACATTATGCATTTTCTTTTCCATTTTGTTTTGTTTTTTTTCTTCTTAAAAAATGGTATTGCCTAGAATGGAAAAAGGGATATTTGGTAGCATTAAAAGTGAGATTTTAAGAGAGAGTAATGTGTTTTGATTTGTTTTAATGTTTTGAGTGAGGGTTTCTTCCTAAGCCATTGGCAGCTGCATTTCACAAGGGTCAGTTTGAATGTATTCTTTCCTGTGGATCCATCTGTGTTCAGTCCTCTCCTCCCTAAGTCTCATCCTGAGTTTCAAAATCAAGTGAACTTAAAATCATAACAAGAACCTCCCACGTTTCCTCTGAACTGAAACCCACGGGTTTCACATGATTCTGATGCAAAGCTATCTATAATCAGTCCCAGGTTTATTTTTGGAAAGGAAGGGTGACCCAGAGTGAACATTTCCACAATGCCAGTCAAGGGGTAGAATGTGTGAATGGATGTTTAATGCCATGCTTTGCCACACGAGTGCTGTGTGTGCTTCATTAGATCTGAATGCCCCAAGGCAGTGCCCCTTCCCCAGGACCAGATTTACATCACTTACCCAAATGAGAAGCTCATGGCCTTGCTGTGCTGTGGGAGAAATTTCACAGAAAAATAACATTTCCAAGCGCACCCCATAAATTTCCCTTTGGATCGCCAGCCCAGCAGAGCCAGCACCACACACCCCTCACCTCAGAGCTTTCCTGGCTGCCCTCAGACTCCTCCAGGTGATTCCATGTGCCAGGGAGATCCAGAGCTCCTGTGAAGCATCTTCTCTCCCCGTGTGCTCTTCATGGAGACTCCATGCCTGCAGCAGAGTTCAGCTTCCAGGTCAGAGCTCAAGCCTACAAGGTGTGCACAGCAGTAGCCAACACTGCTACATTTTCAGTTGCTCTTTGCACTCAGGCCCAGCTCTTTGCAAAGAAAGCCAAAGACCCCATGCATGCTGCTTTTCTAAGTCACACATGAGAGCACTCGGGGAGATTTGCAAGGAGGGAAAGGAAATAACCATATGAAGATCTTACACAAAAAAATTAGCCTAATTACCTCTTAATATTTTGAAAAGACTAAAGCACTTGAGTGTCAAGTATCATTGCAAATGAGTGGAAATATTTCTTAGCTTGTTTATTTCTTTATGTACAGCGCCACTATTGGAAATTGGGATATGGGAAATGATTTGATGGTATATACAATTTTTTAGCATTGGAATTTGTCATTTGGTACTCTGATTTTTATTTGTATTTAAGCTTTTCCTTGGCAAACACAGAACTGAATGCTATCACAAAAACTAGAAGTTGGAAATGTGTATTATTAGTCTGATCTGCATCCTATGTATGTGTAGGGCTTCAATAGAAAAACCACTTTTAAAAACAACAACAAAAGGCCTGAATTGTCTGTTTCTACTTTTGCTCTTAATTGGTGACATCTGGGTTTGTTGGTATTGAATGAAACTTTTATTTTGTGCTTTTGAGAAGGAAGAGTTGGCTGACTAGTTGTCTTTATATGGTTTAATTTCCTCTCATGTCCCCTTCTCTTTCATTTCACTGTTTGAAGACTTCTAAGGTAAATAATAAGGGAGCCAAAAGAGCTCTCCCGACAATTCACTGGACTGTTCTGAGCTGAACCACTTACCTGGAGCATGGACCTGGGCAGCTCACTTCAACTTTATGTCTTCATCTGGAAAAGAGAGTTAATGATTCAGCTTAGAAAACTTTTGATTATGTTCACCAAAATCATGATATAAATCTAATATATTATCCTATTAGTATTCAGATCACCTTTTCCATGTAAGCTTCTAGGCAACAAATGGTATTTTGCTTCTCCAGTCTGCTTGATGTAAATTTGAGAAATTATTGATATTACCAGTTACTGCCAGTTTATACCAGTGTGTGACCAGAAGCAGCCTATCAGAGGGTTGTCATGGCTGTATTTGCTGCATTTGATGCTTGGCTTTAGCAACTTTTTATGGACTTCAGTAAAAGAAGGAGATAGAAAAAGGAGAATATTTGGATGTGGATCAGAAAACAGAAACTGAAATCAAGCTTCTCAGCAGAAATCATCTGAGGGAGAGACATTTTACTCTCTGTGGCAGTAAAATGACATGCTAAGCAGACTGAAAGAAACATTCATAATTTTAGGAGCCCACTTTCCTCAGTGCATAAATTCAAGACATTGAGGTTGTGACGGCTAAAGCATTTAGAGAGGTGATTGTGACAAGGACAGGAGAGAGGAGGGCTCCTGGATCATACTGTCAGCAACACCAAGTGAGACTGCGTTCACTACTGGAGAGGAGACAGCAAACTGGGAAATAATTTCAGCTTAAGGTTCCCCAAAATACATTCCTGAACGAGCAAGGGAACTGCCAAGTGGAGGCTGCAAACAGAGCCGGGGCTTCAGCTGACTGTGAGACCCTGGTTCTTCACAACCCTCAGCTGCACAAGGATCTCCAGCAATATGCAAGTTCCTGCACACTGGACAGGCTTTGGAAAACATCCTACTGCAAGTGAAACTGAACTATAAAAATGTATCAGCCTGAATCAATGAATGAATGAATGAATGAATGCCTGTTGGGACTTGCAAAGAGCCACAAAGTCCTGATCCCTGCAGGAGCTGCAGATGTTGCTGGAAGCCACTGCTAATAAGAAGCCAAGTCTGTTGCTGGAGCTGCTCAGCACCTCTGAGGATTTGGCCTTCAATTTGAGCAGCCCACAGACCCCAAAGCCCAATCCTAGGAGGCTCCTGAATAAGCTTTAGGAGGGGGAAAAATCTGAGGCAAGCTTTCAACCTTCTCAATTAGTTTTAGTAAGGATCTTCAAAGTTATTTTCGTGAGGGAAAGGGATGGAAAAGTAACTTGCTTAAAGGAAATCTGAAAATCTGGGTTCTGTTCCTGTCCTTTCCAAACATAGCAACAAAGTTTTCAGGAATGGCCAGGTCACAAAAGCAAGTTGGAAAAGAAAAATATAATAAAGGCAGAAGACTTATTGTGAGAATAAATACATAAATGCAATCATGGCAAATGATTCTGTTACTCATTTTAACACTTTTGAAAAAAATATTCATGTTTTTCATTTAGCATATAATCCCAAGATTTTAAAACATGAGGTAGACTTTTTGTCAAGTTCTTGCCAAGCACAGGAGATCCTACCACATGGTCTAAGTAGAAAGTACTGTAGGGCATATAAAGCAAATGGGAAGTTTTAAGAAGCAATTGGTATATGGATTTTTGTTTCTTTTCTAGCTTCTTTATTTGGCTTGATAAACTGGAGAGCCATAGCCGTGAGATGCCAAATGTCTTACCATTAGTTTCCAGGGAGAAGCCCCTGACTCCTTTCTGCACCAGGGCTTGAATCTCTAGTAAAAATATTATAACCATCATTCAGTACATGCACTGCTCCAAACTTTGACAGATCATCAATTGGATTTCCCAAAATTCTGAAAACAGACTAAATATCCATGAGACTAGGAAAAAAAATCAAAGAAACAAGAATTTTAAACCCCCAGCATACTTGGGTTCTTTATATTCACATGATGACTTCTGAATGTTCAGGGATTAAGTCTTAAGGTATATTTTTGGGATCACACTTTCAAGCTTCCTACATAATCATGAGACCTAGAAAGTTTTGTTTTACCTTTAAAAAAAATTTTTTTTGCATTTGTAGGAGCTGAGGGTTTAAATAAAGCATGAAATACCTCGAAGTTCATGATGAAATAGTAAGAACTGGCAAAGCTGCCTATGATAACAAGCAAAACTCATTTCAGAAGCTAGTAGAGGAGAAGGAATAAAGTACAGTTCAAGACAGGAGAAGGTTTTGAAATGTTACCAGTTTGGAAAGGTTTGGAAAGGTTGCATGTTTTCATCAGATTGGCACTGATGTGAATGGCTATCTCAGCTTTTCATGCCCAGGTGTGATTTTTTTTTTTGTGGGCTTATCTGAGACTAAACCACTCACTACCTATTTCAGTCCATTCCCACTATTTCAGATTGTATTTCTCTTTTGCATCATATTATTTTTTTAAATTTTTCTGTCAGAATTTTCCACTGAAAATAGGAAACTCCTATTGCCTCCTTCCTTACCTTGAGGCTGGCATGGTGCAGAGCTATGGAGAGGCTCCAGCACAGCTCCTCCTCCTGCAGAGCACAGGTTCCCACCCTTGGCAGAGGGAATGCTGCCCTGCCCTGCCCTGCCTGCTCCATTTGCTGTGATCCACCTCTTCCCAAGCCATGGGACATCCCTGGGTGAGAGAGCTCTCCTCAGAAGCCAGTCAGACCCTGTGGTGTTTCCCAATGAGCTGGAAGGAAGGTTACTCTTTTTGTGACCCACCTTTTACCTGAGAAAGCAAAGAGCCCTTCTGCCCAGCCCCTGCTTCCAACAGGAAAGGAGGAGGAAAAAGGAATGGGGAAAGAGGAAAGGGGAAAGAGGAAAAAGGAAAGAGGGCAGGAAAAAGATCTCTGTGTGGCTGGCATCTCACACTAGTGCCACTGTAAACTGCCTGCATTTGAAGCTGCCAGGCAGGCATCAGAACAGGCAAAAATGGCAAGTTGGAAGGATCAGCCAGAGCAGGGCTTCCCAAACATTCTTGAACTGTCTGATTAATGCCAACTCTCACCATTTCTCAGATATTCCCAGACACCAGGTTTCTCCCTGTGCCAAAAGGGCCATTATTTCCAAGGACCTCTACCTTCAACCACTTGCAAAGTGAGAGGATCTCACTCTACTCCTCACAAAGACAGACATTATTGAATCTGTTCTTAAAATCTCTTTGGCATGACACAACAGAATTACCTTCTAGGAAGCTACTTCCAGTGCTTCACAGCAGGAAACTGGCCAGATCCTTCACAGAACAGCATCTCTGTTTTCCCCAGCAGACATGAAAGAAAATGGAAGGCAGCTCTATTTTCTTCTCCTTCCTTGCTTTTGCTTCTCCATTCAGCTCCAAGCAGTGTCTTGAAAGATATGGAGTGGTATTCTGGTGTATCTAGAACAGAAAGTTTCTGTCAAGCACTAGGACACAAACCCAAAGCACAGGAAATAGAAATTGTGATTTAAACAAACTGGAACGCTTCATTTCACAGCCAGAAGAGAGGAATCTTGGGTTTAACTAATTATTTTATAAGCTCTTTCAAATTCAAGAAGGGTTACATAGTAAATGATGGATGTATTTTTCTTAAATAAATGCATGTATTTATTTGATACTTTCAATAGATGTTTTAGATATAGGATTAAATGATAATCAGCTCTAAGATTTTATAAATTTATGTAATATTTACCTAAATTAGATATCTAGAAATGCCATGGAAGCTGCTTTCTACTTTTAAAGGTCACAAGTTTTACAGTTTTAAACCCCTGGTACAAAGATAGAAAGCATATGGTACATGTTTTAATAGGACTTTTTAAAAATTTGAGATACTGAAGAATATAATCAGGCATTTAACATCATTTAATATCTCAGTTCCTTAAAGACAGATTACAGCTGTGTCATAGAAGTGAAAAATAGAAATGGACACAAATTCTAAGACAAGGTGTGGCTGATGAGGGCATTGATGACCTCAGTTCCACTACTGGATCAAGGTAGCTGCTAGAGCAAATATAGAAATTCTTCCACTGGTGCAAAACCCAGCCTACCTCAGTTCTATCACAGTTTTATCCCCCTTTTTTGGATTACCAAAGACATACAGACACTGATCAAAGTACTGACCATATATATCAAAAAATAATATCACAATCATTATCATTAGACAATGAAAGTCTGTGTTGTTTAGGTAGCAAGAGCATTAATTGTAGGATTATGAAAATCTGGGATGAACTATGGTGCAAGTGATAAAGTATAAATTTAGAAAAAAAATTATAACTACTTGAATTCATACAATACCAGGCGGCTCAAGAAATGCTAAGGGACTGCTACCTCCTAGTCTGTTTTCATTTACCAGTTCACTTTAGAAATGTTGAAGGATCTGTACATATCAGAAAATTGCTCACTCACTGAAACCAGCTATTTTTAAGGTTTTATTTAAGGGAGATAATGAATAAGACTAAATTGATACCAGGCATGAAGCAATTTTAACCAATACATTCAAAGTCTATAATACAAAATATTGGAAAATTATATGTACAGTAATCTCAAGTAATGAGATGTTAAAATTCCTTGGAACCCAGAAACTCTTCTATTCATTCTGTTCTTCTTCTTTCAACCTCACTGTGGGAGGCTCCATCTCTGACATCTTTATATATGATGTTCTCATTTCAAAATGCCACTGAACCTTCAAATGAACACTTGCCTACGATCTTTGAATTCAAAAAACCTTAAATCAAGGTTTTTATATTTTAGTGCACTCAGCCATAATATGCAGTGAAAGAATTTTGGTATTTAGTATAGGTCTTATTTCAGAAGAAAGGAAAAGATGACTCTCAAAATGAAAACAATAGTTCAGTAGAATGAAATACCAGCAGTACTGGGTAATTTCTAGACAGGATGTTTCAAACATATACTGAAAAGTGAGGGAAATGAAAAACCCTTTAGAAAGCTAAATCTGGAGCAAAATACAGTATTTTTATAAGATTTCCTCATATATTATCATGAAAGGATGAAGATAAAATGACATAGGGCAAGCAGTGTGTGTACAGTACCTGGAGCATGGTACCTACTCCCAGAGTTAGTGTCTGTGGGATTTGCATGAAGAGCTTTGAAGATCTCACTCCTGGGGGACATTAGGACAAGGCAAGCAAGGACAGCTTGATGCTCTGTGGTGGACACAAAATTACCATGAACACAGTTCTCATATATGCTTTAAACCAACCCTTTTTTGCCATTGGGCTGTCAAGGTTTTAAAAGTTTTAAGTATTTTCTGAGGCCACTTGTTAGAGCAAACCACCTTCTATACTGCCCTTTGTTAATCACCTACACACACACACAATTCAATAGGACACAAACTAAACCAACTGGCTAAGCAATATGATGGAATGATGCAGATCTGCTACTAAAGTCTCAAGTCAACCTTGTGTTTCCTTTTTTGACATAACCTCCCTGAGCAACCTGTTCCAGTGCCTCACCACACTCACAGTAAAATAATTCTTCCTAAATCTGTGCTACATTTTCCTTCTTTCACTCTGTACCCGTTAACCCTTGTCTTGTCACCACAGCTTCTGAGGAACAGTCCCTCTCCAGCTTCCCCATAGGTCTCTTCAGACACTGGAATGTGGCTCTCAGGTCTCCACTCTCACTATGCTTAAATAACCATCAGAGCCACTGAGAAACCAAAGCTTATTTACACAACAATGTTAAAGCTTAACTAGTGGCAGAAACAACAAAAACACAGGTACCTGCCTCCTTCTGACTAATCTTAAGCTCTGTAACTGATATTAGAACCATATTAGGATTTTTTTCACCTTAACTGAGTGGGACTGGCATGAGAGCTGTACAGCTATGGGGAGCAGAAGAATGCACATTTTATATGGATGCATTAAACTTGCAGATGTTAGCAGTGCCCAGGCAGCTGAGGAAGAACATTCTGCTGCAGATCCTGGTGGCACAGCCAGCACTGCACACTCCCCACTCCATCCAGTGCAGCTGCTGCCCTTGTGTGGCAGGATGCAGTGCTCCCTTCCCTTTGGGATGCACTGCTCCCTTCCCTTCAGGATGCACTGCTCCCTTCCCTTTGGGATGCACTGCTCCATTCCCTGTGGGATGCACTGCTCAGACCCTTCAGGATGCACTGCTCCCTTCCCTTCCCTTCCCTTCCCTTCCCTTCCCTTCCCTTCCCTTCCCTTCCCTTCCCTTCCCTTCCCTTCCCTTCCCTCTCCTCTCCTGGACGTTGCTGGCAATTCTCAGCAGCTCCCTTTGATGCACAGGCTGTTGGAGCAGCTCCAGTGCTCCAGAGAAAAGTGAGCACCTGAAACAGCTCTGCTGATGAAAATAAAAAGAAGATGAACAAAAGAGCAGTGCAACACTCAGTGCAGCCCTACCACAGACTTTAATTTTCAGTATTTAAGCCCAGCCTGGGGTTGGTGTTACACCATGACAACTGAACAAGTCAGCATTTGAGGTCTGCTACACTAAGGACACGATAAGTCACCATCCTTAATTTGGAATTATTCAAATGCTCTGACCTCAGCAGATGTAATGAATGTTAATGCATTTGCATTCTGATATTTCAGGGTAGATGCAATAGATGAAGAAAGAAATCAGAAAGGGGTGAAACAAGGCTCAATCTAAATTGAGCCAAATTTTTTTCAGGTGCTCAATCACTTTTTCCATTTTCAAATTAGTCTGAGAGGAAAACCAAAAGGTAAAACAGTTACCAGTTTGCACAGTTACTCCTTTTCACTAAAGAGGATATAACCACCATGTTATTCCCATATGTACACAGATATAAAAATTCTTGGATTATTATGAATGTAAAAATACAGAAGAAAGGTATAGCTGTGGAAAACAAATAAAATAATCTTTCATTATCAGTCAGAGCTTCTAAATAATATGCATTATTTTGATCAGAAAATTATAAAGCATTTTCAAATTAAAAAAAAAAAACCACAACCTTGTAGAAAAGTGCAAGCATCTAAAAGTTAGATACAAGCCAACTGAATTTAAATATCTAGACCTGAAAGTAAAAACTGTACATGAGTGATCTCTCTTAAATAGATTTTAGTGCTTCTTGATTTAGATACTTGGCTAAAATCCTGCAAAAGTTACTATACTTATTAAATGACTTTAGGAGTTTTTGCACCTAGAAACATGTAAGTTCACACATATACAAGTTCTACAGCAACAAATGTACAGAAATTTTCCAACCCCAACATTTAATATACAGGTTAAGAATGATATTTTTATGTGTTTCAGCAAAGGTTCAGTGAGTTCAGTGGTGCATATATTAAAACTGTATCTATCTTAAAGGCATTGTTGTTCCTGACCAGGTTTTACAGAAAGACATTAAAGACAGATTAAAGACTGCTAAGTGCATGAAACATTAAGAGAACCAATTAAATATCTAGCTACTTAAAATGTCTAATCCAGCTGTGGCATACCATTGAGTACGAGCAAACACAGGCTGTGCTGGGAGCTGCAAGAATTGCTTTGTCATTTGTGGTGGTGACTGCCCAGCAATGTACATGGCAATGATGAGGTTAAAAATCTTCCCAGGAGTAACAGAGGAAAGCTTTTCTTCCCTAGAGGGGTGGCCCCAGCTGCTGGATAAGCAGACAAGTTCCTCCAGGTGAGGATGCAGGAGGGTTGATTGAGGTAGTCCAGCCATGGAGAAGTCTGCTGGGATCAATTAAGACGACCCAGATACAAAAAGTGAGGAGATTCATTTGATCCTTTATTACTCCTGGTTCCCCACTCTTGACTCCAAGCTGAGGGTCACAGAACTGAATTTTGAGGAGCACTGTAAGGTTGATCTGTTGTTACCAGTTTGTGAGTGGAGTACCTTGACAAAATAATTTCTCTGTAAGCAACAGAACCTCACTCCTTTTGGAGCTACACAGGAAAAACGTAAAACTCAAAATCTTAATGTAGTTTCCTTTCCTCCCTACTTAATAACAGTTTTTATTTTAATTTTTGGTCCCAGATCTGACAATAGGCTAGCCAAATATTCATCACAGGATGCAGAGCTAGGATTGTTCTCTGTGAAGATATTGGCTTCTGGAACTGTCTTATCAAGAAAAAAATCTAGTGGGTTTCCAAAGTTATGGCATAATATTAATTATTTTTAGAAATACTCTCAAAAATTTAAAATACATAACCTGTGTTAACAACAGAAAAATGACCATGCTGTGTTGAAAACATTATATATGGGTCAGCTTTTTGATGCTGCTTGGACAGAAGCAAGCCTGGGACTGAATTGCCCAGTGAAATGTGAAAAATGGGGATCACAAACTCAGGCTTGCTTCAATATAGCACTGAGTGTTTTGGTTTTGTGGTTCTGTTTCTCCTCTGTGTCTGAGCAGCACTTGCTGCTGGAGCTGAGCCTTCCCCCAGAGCTGCACCCAGGCTGGAGGCTGCCTGCAATGCACTGCAGCCTCCTGACCAGAGGGAGCTGCCATTTCAAACACTGCCTTCTTGTCCAATATCAACCCCAAAATACCTGGAGAAGGGCAAGAAGAGGGGGAGATCAGTGTCCCACCCAACAGAACTCACTGTAGACTGTTTGCTCTAGTAGTACAACATTCACATTTCTTCCTTTCACTAAATCTCTTTGCACATTTTATTTGAATGAAAGACAGCCAGGGATTAAAATTACTATTGCCTGATTCTTCTATCCTCCATTATATAATCAGGTACAAGTAAAATCCCTGAGGCAGAACAAAGCTTTATTGACTGGAAGCAGACACAAACCTGTCCTATTATAATTAGGGAGAGTTTTGAATTGGTTTCAAGGGACTGTCAGAAATAGGCTTCAGAAAGGATGCATGAAATATCTTGTCTTTTGTAGATCCTTCAAAGCTATGTGCTCTTAGAGCACACAAGAACATGTTCCAGTTCAGAAGAGCAGAAAACCATGAAACATATGAACCTCCTTTGCCAAGGAGGAAGCCCACTGTAGACAAAGATAAAGCATTCCTGAAAAAAGAAAGGGTGTGTATGGGGGAAACCCCCAAAAATTAAAACCAGAAAAAAGTTCTGATAGGAAAAAAAAAAAAAAAGGCAAAAAGAAGAGGCAAAGACCAGTTTTGATTAAAAAAACCCCAAAGCAACCAGTCAACATGGAAAAAAAAAACCCAAAGCCCAAAATAAAATTCCCTTTTTTTCTCTGAAAAATGAAATCTGTTCTAACAATATGCCTACCCATGGTTTCATGGCTGCCTCACAGCTCATAAATTAAGCAAGTTCTAACCTGAGCACGCTTAATGCTGAAAGAGGCACAATGTTTGATTCTGTAGACTCTATTCATCCTATGATCTATGGAGGTGTTAAAATACCTTATGTTGGAGGAAAATTAACCAAAGAAGAATGGAACAAGACTCATGCCTTTGAGGTCCCTCTGGCATTACTTCTAACAGGACATGTGTAAACACTGCTGTTCTGGACAAATTTCAAATGGAAAGCAGAGGTAATAAAGAACACCAAAGTGTAGCAGTGTCAGTTAGAAAAATTATTGTTTCCATCCCCTTTTAAAGATTTTAGACCAGTACTGGTGCAACTGTTTTCCACCAAAAGCTTTGTCTCTAAACAGACCATGTGCACTGCTCTCCAGGCTCACCTACAAATATATGGGGATTTCAACAGGAAGGTTTTTTTGGAGAATCCAGGTCAGTGAGGTATTTCAGCGTGGTGGTTTTAGTTTATTTCCATTTGGACTGAGGCCCTTTTAAGTAGTAAACAGGACTGCTTTACTGAATTCTTATTTCTCAGTGCTTAACATTCCTTTACAGACAAAGAGCACTTAATAACTGCTGAAGCAAAGCAGTGAATTGATAAGAAAGGACTATTGTAATCATCACTTCCACAGTAGCCATTACAGTGGCATATTTATATTGTAAGACATGGTGGGATACAGCCTCCTGTACACTCAGCTCTGCAAAGCAGTAGGGGAAGGTGCTCTGGAAAGCAGCAAGACAACACTGAACATGTGAAATGTCTCTTTGTGCCCGTCTGAGACAACACTGCTGCCATTGTACAACATGAAAAAATGATGTCCATTTCCATCAAAGAACAGCAAAATAGAGAGATTTTTATTGTGGTTAGCCTGAGTTCAAAGCTTGGGGTAACACACTTATGGATGAACAGAATAAACACTTACACTTAGGCTTACTGTATACAGCTTAACGAACACATATGAAGATCATATAAATAATTCACATTACTCAAGAGGTGGTGAGTTGAACAAGTCCCTTCTGGTTAAACTTATTTAAAGATAAGGTGAAGTTAAGTGAGTGATGGCACAGTTACAGAGGCCACAGTCCAAGGGGAATTTGGACAGTCTAAGTTACACTACCAGAGTGATTTGTGCAGAATTATGTCAACTTACAGATCTTTAGACCTTTTGGGAAAAGGAAACTGATCTCTAAAAGAAGTGATACAAGATGAGTATTGTACAAAGGACAATTATGCTTTACTCAATAAACTATTTCTCTGAAATAAAACTGGACATCAGTGAAGCACAAATGGCAACATTACAGTACAGCTGGAGAGCAACTTCAGTGGCAAAAAGGAAACTCTCTGATACTACAGAGTTGAAACAAAAAAGCCACCTTAAAAAAAGATATAATCCTTTTTAGTCAAGTGCTGTCAAGTCTCTCTTCTGTAGTAACTTATAAATACAAAATGGATCTATCCTGTATCTGCCTGGTAATTTATTTTAAGCATTTAATTGAAGCTGTAAATGTAGAAGGCATTTCTAGAGTCACTACTCTATGACTGAAGGTAGCGAGTCATTATTTTTGGCTGACTATAAGCCACAACCATAAAATTCATGAATTAATCTATAATGGAGATTTTGGTTCTGGTTTAGAAATAACAACAACAAACTAGAGAGCATTTAGTCTGTTAATATTGCAATAAGCCTGCAATATTATTCCTCTTGGAAGGGTAGGAAATGCCAGTCTCTTTTATTTTTTAAGTAGTTATACATTCATTTTACTTGAGAATTATAAGCAGTATCCTGAACCCCAAATTTATCATTTCAATATTACTGAAAATTCTATGATTTAGAAGCAATAAAATTCAATCAGCTTTTTTCAATAAAATTTACAAAGCAAAAGAATCTCTCTTTCCAGTGCCTTCTAAACACCTTTGTTTTGGATGGTCAAAATGCTAAGAGCATTCCAGTTCAGTAGCTCTGGTTCAGAAACATGCATAACAGTTAACAGTAATGACAAATAGATATAGAAAATAAGCAACAATCCTCGCTGCACTGAACTTTGCAATTTAACACTTAGTTTATATTTAATTAATTCAGAAAGTGAAGAACTTCAAAACTGGCTTTGAACAGGCTGTTTGTTAAAAAAAATAGAACATTTATGTTTTCACTGTTGTTTTTTCAAATGTGATGTGACAAAGTGAAAAAGCTGCATGAAAGTGTGGTTCTTTGTGTGATGGAAGTGGGATGCACCTACTAGTCTCACATCATCAAAGAAACAGACATATATCTATAATTTATGCTTTGCTTTAAGCTTCCGCTGATCCGATGTGGCTTTTTCAGACAACACAGGCAGCCCTGGCACAGCCTGTCAATCATCTGGGCATGCTCAAATTGTAGACCATTAGTAGGAGAGACAGCAAAGTTTCTTTAATGACGCTTTTATATGTGGTGTGTTGGCAGTGAAACAGAGAAGAATTGACTTGATCAATGCATTAGTCTAATCATGGGGTTCCTGCTCTTAATTTCTTTTGTCGGTAATTTCCATACTCAAGCAGCATTCAGGATACTTGTAAAGACACACTTAGAGCACTGCATGATGTATGCAGTCACCTATAAAGCATGTCTTGGATACAGCTCTGTAGGAAACAAGGAAGAAGGATAGGGGGCCAGTCAGATTTTTCTTTGAGCTACTTTTCATGTTGTGAGAATTACAGTACCTTAGTCAAAAAGAGGACGTTTCCATCTTTTATATATTATATCCCTTCCCAAAAAAAAGCTCATATCTTCCAAAACCAAAAAAAAAGCACACCAGATGACAGCATGTTTGATTCTCACAGACTGAAAAATATTGCTTCTCAAGCTGAAGTATAAAAATATTTCTATTTATCTATTAATATAGAGAAACAGTGTCTAGTGAACAAGACATTTTAAAGTGTCTATTTATGAGGTGTTATAATTAGACCTTTGTCTGGTATCTACAGGGCTCTGGCTGGGGGTCAGTCCATTTCAAACTATTAGGATTTCTTCAGAACTTATCTGACCCTTTATGGAATTCTAAACAAAAGCAGACTTGAAAATTCTGGCATTGTCCAAACATTGTTTAGAAAAATCAGAACCAAGGCATAATTAAAGCAGGAAGTTCCTCTGGTTTCATTAATTTCCAGCACTTAACTGATGAAATGCATGGAGTTTAACTGAG
>NW_027269275.1:6477500-6570000 GCF_023055355.1 Agelaius tricolor | reverse complement strand
ATTTGGGCTCAGCTTGCTGGGTTTGTACAGTTCTGCACTTTCCTATTGTTTCATTGTACAAGATGTCATTGCACCACTTTGATAACATGTCTGGGTATATCAAAGGCCAAGGGAATTCTGTTAGGTAAACACATCATTTATTACCATATACAGCAATGATTACCTGACATCAAAGCTCATCTAGGAGCCTGCTGTGTGACTGTGGAGGAGGGCTCCCTGCTAAAAAGCCCAATCGATTGACAGCAGTGTGGAGCAGAGGCAGGGGTGGCAAGGGGCTTCCATCAATACCTTCACCACAGCAAGGAAAGGGTCTGCCACTCAACAGGACTTCAGTTTGCATCCTGTCCCCATCTCCAAAAGTGCAACAGAACCATGGCCATGGCTCTCTCAGGAGGGGTCAGAACTCTGTTCTGCCTGGCTTAATAGGACCAAAAGTCAAGATCAGAGGATGGAGCTGCCTGCAGTCACAGCAAAGGTAAGGATGGAGCTCTCTGTCACAATGTCCACCAGCTCTGTCCAGGCAGAGGATTACAGGATTTAGAGAAGATCACAGTATCATGCAATGCTAAAGGCTTAGAATGGATGTTAAAGTTCATCTAGTCCCAACCCCCACCTCCCACTAGACTAGGCCTTATCCAGCCCAGTCTTGATCTGCCAGGGTTGGGGTATCCACATAAAACCTTTCTCACCATACAGGCAACTGAATTGAAAACAGACCACACAGAATAACCAAAATTAGCATGGAGTACCAAAAAAGACTACTCCGGAGATTTAAGGGATGGTTAATAAAGAGCATCATTGTGCACTTGAAAAGTTAAGCTACTTTTCTATGTAATCAGACTCAAGTTTGTTATCTTGACAGAGAGGAGATATGAAACACAAGTGATGTACACAGGCAACTGTATTCTACACAAAACTGTATGCAAATACAAAGTTTCCCAGTGCATTGAAGTGGTACCTCAAGCAGGTACTAACCTGTACAGTTTGCATGTAGGTAAAAATAGGCAAATTTATCATCTCACCTTTGGCTCCACAGTAATTCTCTTCAGATCCAGGATTTCTCAGAAGAAGTCAGAAGAAGAAATTCTCCTGTGCCAGCACAGTGAATTCTCCCATCCCTGCCTTTTGACTGTCCAACAATCAGGAGGAACAGCTCTTGTTTCACCAGACATTATGCTCTAAACTGAAAATATCACTCCAAAAGTGCAATAGGAGACAACATCACTTAAACTGAAATACATTTTTAAAAAATCTTTGAATACACAAAGAAAACAAGTTTCATTTCTCTAAAAAGAAAATACTGCAGACAAGAACTCCACCCAAATATTTAAAAAATAAACAAATTCTGATTAATAAAATTCACTATAACCAAATTACCTATTATCACAACGATGTCAGGTTTTTGTAAGCAAAACAGCTGAGCCAAGATGCATCCTGAGAAAACTCTCAGTGCAATGAGAACTTTGAATTTGGGGCCTGATAAGATGAAAATCCTACCCTGATAGGGTAAGAAATGAGGAAAGCTCCATCCAATACATGGGGAAAAAATGTTCAGACTGTGGTCAGGAATTTTTTGGATGGGTTTCAAAAATGGGGCAGTGGAAAAGAGAGTTAAGGGAGGGTAACAAGGTAGCTCAGATGACAGTAATAAAGAAATGGGTGAGAATTCTAGCAAGAATAGAAAGCAAAATATGGTGTCTGCTGATATGAAGCACAGAAACAAGGTTTGATGAAAACTTTCTTAAAAAAAACAAGGAAAAAAAGAGCCAAATTTATAAAGCTTAAAGGATATGACAGGGAGAGGTGCAGGATGGAGAAGCAGCACTATTTGGCCCTGCCTGTGAGCAGAACAGGCAAGCTTTGACCAAGCAGGAAGAGTGTCTTGGGCCATCTATTTATTTTCTTCTGTGGGCTTTTTGCATTGTTTGCTCTCAGCTCAATATGTGTATTGGCTATATTTGCATTCTTTCTGTATTATTCTTAGTTTCTGAAAAGGGCTGGTATTGGTTTTTGGGAACCTAAGCCACAGCTGTAAGACAACATGAAATCTACACAGAAAGCAATAGAAAGAATCTCCAAAAACTCACTACTCCATGGCCTTCCTCTTCAAGAGGAAGAAAACTCAGGCAAATAAATTCTCCTCAGCTCAGCTGTAATTTCTTTCAAACACATCCTTGATCACTTCCACCCTCTCATTTCTTTAGGCATTGTACAGACACTGTTTTCATTGAGAATAGTTGATCTCTTCCCTTATGCATTCAGCAATCCTCCAGTAAGGGTACTAATATACAAGGTCTATGGGTCAGCTCAATAATGACATATTGCTGCTCAAAATATAGAAAAATTACAGTTTTCATAAAAGTAGAAATTTCAGATCTCCCAGAACAAGACCTCCTAGAAGGGATAAATTCTATGATTAGACTATGAGCTGGGATATAGACATTTTCACCAATATTTAAGGCCTAACATTAGTCACCATGCACAATCTGGGTAAGACTCTGGCAGAAGGGTAAATATGGCAATCTGTAACCTTTCCCTTTTTTTGCCATAGTAAGCTCATTCCTCTCAAGAAAAGGCAGGAATTGCAATAGCTTTTGAGACAGTATCTTTAAAGTATTAACATTTTTCTTTATAATGGACTGAGTGGTCTAAAAAGAAGGCAAGGAAAATAAGGTAGAAGCAAAAAAAGTATTGAGACAAAAGGGAGGAGAATACATATTTCTTAGATATATATATCTATAGTAAGGTAATTTATGACACATGCATGCATGCAGAGATTGTAGAAGCCACCAGTATTCAATCAGAATTGTGGCCTCTCAGTAAAGAAAAAAAAAAGCAAACTCCAAACAACAACAAAATAGGTTGAGAGGATTCTGCAAGTCAATGTACTCATCTAGCAGCAGGAATGAGAGAAAAGAATACTTAGCAAGGTACTGAAAGTTTGTAGAGGGTTGGGACAGAGAGAAATTTTGCAATGTAGTTACTTGGTATGTAAAATTCTCACACAACCTGTAGACATTGATGTCTTGATATTTTTTTCCAGTAGATGCCAGTTTACTAAACCAACAACAGGCTCATCTCCATGTGCCATAACAGGGACAGTGAGATGTCCAGTATTATAACATATCTCATCTAAATTACATCATGAGGAAGAAAAGAGAGGATAAGACACACTCTGAGTGGTCCACCAAGAAAATACATAAGCTGATTAGTATTTTCTTAATGTGGGAGAGAGTACTCATTGTTGTAACTAAACATGAGATGTGTTGTTAGAGAGAATAAATTGAATTTATGGGATTGAACAACGTGAGAAGAAATATTCTTCTAGAATTAAGAAGTAATATTTTCATTCTTGATTAAAATAATGTGCTAACTGGCATCCATTACTGCTGCTTATATATGAAGTTTATGATGACTATTCCCATACTTCAGGTTATGGAAACTTAGGTTCAGCTCAATGTTTCTGGACAATCAGTAGGCAGAGAAGAGCTATAAATGCATATTCTTTGCAGGGACAGAAATAGCCAAACAGATGAAACTGTGCTGGCACAAAAGAAGCACAGTATTATTATGTTTTAAATATGCTAATATGCATGTATAGTGTTACACTCAGCTGTAAAGGAATTTATTAGCCTCGGTTTCTTAATGACTATAATGTACATTCAGGGTGAACCAGGCTGAATCCATCCCATAGAAGTGTTTGTGAACTTCTGCTGACATCTCAGCTGCACAGATCACAGCATGTGGCCCCGCATGTTTATTTCCTGAGTGACCCATCAATTGATTCATCAGCTTCCTGGAGCACATCTCCATTTCCAGGGAAGCTGTCCTACTGCTGCAGGATGGGATGCTGGAGCATCAGGACTGCTGCTGGCCCTGTAGAAAAGAGTGATAATGGTAAATGCTGCAGAATGTTCAAGATGGACTGAACCAAATAAAGAACAGTCTGACTACCTGAATGTATTCTTTCCAGCAATCTCCCACCACTGTAAGATAGAAAATGTTCTGTTTCCTCTTTGGCAAATAAGCTTGTGTGAGCTGAAAAATTAACATTGTATAAAACAATGGGGAAAACATAGGAAAGCCATTGGGCCCGAATCACAGCAGTCAGCAGGAGTTTCCCTCAGATAGCAACACACTTGGATCATGCCTTATAAAAGTGAATTTTTATTAAACTAATTATCTCAAGACCTTGAAAAGATGTAGAGCAGTCTTTGCTATTTCGTTTTCATTTTACTGGAAGTAGTAAATGAGAAACATTTCCTGCACAGTTTATTGAATGTGTTTGTGCTTAGAGCTCAAAAAGGATATGCTGCAAGGTAATCAGGGCCTTTTATAAGATATTATCGACCTTTTGGGAGCAAAAGTTAAGAGGAAGAAAAGAATCAGAGAAAGAGAGACAGAGGGACAGCAACTGCAGAGCCCTGTCATTAGCATAGATGGTGGCCAAGGAAAGCAGCCCGTGCAATTAACAATGCACAGCTGTGGTCACACCAAGTCTCTCCTCTGTGCAGCAGCAGAAGTTTATACAGCTGCTACCAGCGACTCTGGAGTCACAAATGCAAACACATGATTGCATTATGTTTACAAATTTCCTGCAGAACCTCCTGCAATTGTATGGATTATATTACAGTCACTCAGAGCCTGATGACAAATTACTGTAGATTAATCTCTTCTTTAAAAATTTGTGGAGCTTTTAAGAAAGTATACATAAAACAAGCTGCTAGTTGCTTTTCACTGTTAATAATGATTCCTTTTAAAACCCAAACTTTAGAAGTGTTACAGGGCATGCTACTGGGCTTTCATTCATTAGACTAATAAAACTCCATAAAGTTGACTGCTGCTGCCAGAGGGTATTGCTCCTTTCTGACAGGTACAGTGACAGGCACAAATTTTCTATCTCTGAATAGTATTATAGACACTATCAACTGAGACAAAGAGAGCAAAATGTATGACAATCATTCAGCCTCACAGCAAAGAGATTTGTAGCTCTCTGCTAAGTATGCTTCCCAACAAACAGACTATGTTGTCCTAGGGCTACATGGAGGAGTTATATTTTCTTTGAAAATTCAAGGACATTTGGTTTGTTTTCACTCCACTTGAATGATTGTTTTGTTTGTCAGTTACAGCTAAACAGGTGTGGGGTCCAGGCTTTTTATTTTTGCCAGCAAAATAACTATCAACTGACCATTTGTTCTAGAACACTAACAATATAATTTGCAGTAAATACCTGAAATAAATATTTTTCTCAGGTCTGTTTTCAAAAATCCAATAAATAATACACAGAAATGAATGCAACTCCCTCGCCCTCACTCAGTACTGGCATTTCTAAAATGCTTTTCCCAGTGATAAAACAGAAAAACCTTGGGACTGGTCCAGAGAGGACAGGCAGATGTCCTTTTTCCTCTGAAATTTAATCTGTGGCTTCTGAGCCAGAACACCCCTTTAGATGTCTCAATAACGAAAAACAAAAGAACACATTTTGTTAAAGATGTGCATTGTTGGGGTAGATGATGGTTGCAGGACTCTGCCAGGATGTTTCCCAGGCCTTGGACCATTCCTTGCATTACTCCTCAGATTATTTCCCCTCTTGATGACCCCATGGCAGCTGATCTGGGGCCTTCTAGCTGGTGACTGTAAACACCACAGTGGCTTCTGAAAGAGGATGAAGTTCTTGACCCCCCTGGGCTGGGTCCAGTAAGGAACAAAAGGATGGTGAGTTGAGGCCAGTCCCCCCTTGCTGTGTCCCCCTGAGGACACAGATCTCTGTAAGGGCAGCACTTTTTCATACTGCCTTCTTCTAGAGCCATGTGAGCTGAAATCCAGTAGTGCAGCAAAGGGAGAAGATGCATGGGCTGCTTGCAGCAGATCACCCCACCTGGGTGGATACATGCTCTGCCTGACAAAGGAGTAGAACTTTTTAAATTGCTGTTTTTATTTGAAGAGATCACTATCAGCAGTGTGTTCATGAGAACTCCCTTCCTGAGCCAGATCCAATGTTATTCTCTCTTGGTATCTGCTTTCTAGTATTCAGTATTTCCAGTATTCAGACAGATGCCTAAAAAAGTTTAAGAGCTGGAAAAATGTATATGACATTTTCTTATTAATTCTTCAAACCTCCAACTATTTTCTGCTTAGAGGACTTTGTAAGGCAGTTGTGGTGATGTTATTTGTAACCCCCAATAGATTTTTCCTCTTTGTCTTTCAAGCCTTGCTTTAAGCCCAAATAAACTTTTAGCACCCATGGCATCCTCTCACAAAGAATTCCACAGTTTAACTAAATATTGATGCTACTACACTGTTCTGCTACTCATTTACCTGTCTCTAGCCTTGTTTGATGCCTCCAGCTCTTCTGTAGAAAAGATGGAGGTTAATTTCTCCCAGGCATTTCTTTCCCACTCTTACTTTATTCTGAAGATTTGAGTAATGGAAATTCATACAGTATTCAATATCTTTATGCTGCAGTGAGACTCAAATGACAAAAACTATCACAATTAGAGGGTGGAAATCCATAGAGCTGGAAATTCATCATTTCCTCTGTGAGCAGACATCAATCCTCTTTGATTAAATCTAAATTACAACAACTCTGCAAACATCAAGGTTGTCCCAGCAGCTGACACCCTTTCCAGAAAGAATTCTGGACAACTGTTGTACTCAGATGAACCCTTTTGACTTTCAACACTGACTGCTAAGGTCACTTCTAGATTATCCTGTTGGTGCAGAGACTAATTCTAAGTTCACTTATAATTCATTTTCCCTAAAATTATCCTCAAGCCTTCCCAAAGCTCTCATTCTTTGATTCAATTCTGCTATTGGTACTAGAGCTTGGTTCATCAGTAAATATAACGTGGTTTTGTGCCAGCAACTCCATTTATTATCCAGGCATAATCAAAAATTTTCTCAATTTTTTTCTCTGTTTTCATTGTATTTAGCTTTCAGTCTTATCATGTAATTTGAAATTCCAAGCTGGGAATTGGAATTCTACTAGGCAATGGCTGCTGTTACTGACATTCAGGGATTTTCCAAGTTTTGTGCTCAAAAAGGGACCACAAAACAGAACCACCAATGTTAAGAGAGGATCCATGCTCTTGTTACTAAATTTCCAATATTTTTTAGCTAAACACTGAGCTAATTGTGGAAACATTGAGTGATGCAATTAACTAAATAAATACAAGAGTGGAATGACAATAGATTCTTTACAAAATCAAAGAAAGAATAAAGCTATAGTGCATTTAAAAGCTGGACTACTAAAAACCATTTCCTAATAGCCATAACCAAGATATAGCACTAAGCAACATTTCCACACTAAACCTCATTGAAACCATTAAAAAGCTGAATAATTTGTAAAAAATGCAAGCAAAGAGTTGCTTTTCTCCAAGTGACATTAACTTAAAAGATGCTAGATATCAGTAATAATAGAAAATATTAAAATCCCCTGGGGGAAGTACAAGGAGAAAGCTGCCAAGCCCTGTGCCACCATGCACACTGCTGCAGTGGCTGGGTTCCCTCACACCAAAGGAGCTCCTGGGAATCTCAGGAAAGCACGACTCTCCTGCATGTGCAGACACAGGTGCCTGCCTTCTGCCTTTCTGGGTGCTCAGAAACACAATCCTCTCCTTCCCATCACCTGTTCTTCATACACACTGAGTTTTACACTGCAGGTTGCTCACACCAGAGAATTTGGATTAAACACTCAATGCTGGGAGATAGGGTTTCACTGAACTTAAATACATTTCCTGAGAAGCAGGTGTCCATATTATGAAAAGGAGCTTCAGGATGTTTTAGAGAAGAGTGATCACTTAAGGAAAATTACATTTCTGTACAACCATTCTGATAGGCAAAAGAGCCCAGAAACATTTTAATGGAAACCTCCCTAATCTCTGCTGAACACTTCTGTAATATGACCAGAGAACATTTAAATGTGAATCTCTTTAGTATTTGTTCTTCTGCTGAAGGTAAGTTCCTGAGCACTAGCATTCCCTAAAAATACCTCAGTGACTCAGAAAAAAAATTCAAAATGAACAAGAGGTACCATATTGTAGACTGTTAGGGGGATTTTATGGCTGATCCATCTCTTGAGATGGAATGGTCCATGAGGTGGGATGCCAGCTCCCCAGTCTGGCCCCATTTGAACTCTGGCAGTCTGCATGCTGCTCATGCACCACCAACCCCCTGCTATTTTTGTTACTTCCTCAGACCCAAGAATTCACAAACCTGTATGGACATTATGTCCAGATTCTATTCGTGTTACTCAGAAAATCTTTTCTAATAAACAATGTACACCAGCAGCCTTGCAAAAAGCACATCAGGCTCCTTTGCAGATCACCAATCAATGAGCTTGTGTGGAGGAGAGAACTGTGTCATGTTTGTGAATAAAGCAATTTCTTTCTTTTCTTTAGTGTCTGTGTTGGAAGAAATCACTGTGCTGATACAGTAGTTGAATTTCAATTTTAAATAAGGTGAATATTAACCTCAGCCATAAGTAAGGAATGCATCTGATAAAACAATTATTTTTCCTTATGAATCACATGTAAAATACTCATTCTGAGTCACAAGGGATTGTGCACTGCCCACATTCATATTTGTGAATCATGTCCTCATCTCCTAGTTGCAGTCAATGCTTTGTGATCTACCTCCCTCTCTAAGTGCCAAACTAATGAAGACCACTAAGGGAATTATTATGCTTTTTTCCTATTTTTTTTTCTTTTTAGCAAGATTTCTAGTATTTTCAGATGGTATTATTTTTCTTGGGAAAAAATGTAGCCATTCAGCCCACTAAGTTTGTGTTCTGGATGGACAGAAGCCTTGTATGTGTTCATATCTCTCCTAGTGCCTTCCAGCCCAGCCTTCTGCTCTCACTGCTCTTGGAGTCTTTGTGTAAAGTTGTCACAGAAGCCAGCACATCCCTGTGTGCTGTCCTTTGATGAAGTGGGTGATGGCCCCTGATTAAACTGCCTTGTTGAGCACCCTGCCACTACTGCTGTGCCTACTGAATTCAGCTATGCAAGAAATACTGAATACATATATATATATATATATATATATATATATATATATATCATTGCATTCTTTCAGGGCTAGAACTGCAGTGGAATTATTTGCACTGTTTTTTCAGGAACTACATGATAGAAATTTTACTTCTCAGCATGCTGCTGTCCATCACTACATATATGGCAACAAAGAAAAGGATTCAGGAGCTGAAGGGATGAATTACATAGGAACCAAAAGAAAAAAAATTACTCAAAAATGTAGACTCAGGTTCAATTTATGTCAAGATTTTTGGATTGTGATCTGATTTTTTTTTTAGAGATTTAGTCACAAGTTTTAGGCTTTATAGCATTGACCATGGTACCTTCCACTGCCTTCTCCACAGTGCCTGTTCCATATGCTCAGCCAAATTGGTTTTTCCACCAATCTTCTATACTAGTTCATATTTTTAAAAAATAGTGCTCATTCAGTTGGCCTCGATCTAAATAGTTTTCTCACCTATATTTAACCCACTTGCCAAAGATTACTCCCCTCTCCCTTCAAGAAACAAGGATTTTCTAGTGTTCTTTTTTTTAAAAAACAGCTATTTGTACCATTTGGAAATTTAGGTGATAAGACAAAGCCATAGAAAATAAACCAGGATAGATGGCTCCTATTTTCTTTTTTCATTTCTCTTGATTTCCCATCTTTATTTTTGAGGACATCTAAGAGAAAACACAGCAGGAGATTTTCTTCTAACAGATTTTCTGCTCTGAAAATGATGGTGTCCCTGATATACTAAAATGAATTCGAGTATTTTGTCCCTCTCCATGATATTTTAGAAGTATCAGAGACAGAGAGAAAAAGAAAAAGGGACTGGAATAGTTCAACTGTATATATGTTCAGATCCCTGTCTTTCTCTAACCCTACCCCAAAACTGCATTTCTCTTTGCTTACTAAGAGAAAAACTCAGCCAAAAAAGGACTGGGGCATATTTCCTTACTACAGTAGGCCAGAATTTTAAATTTTTTTTAAAATAACATATCAGCAGAAATAATTGATGAGGACAGAAGTCAATGACATTGCAGGCTTTTTACCTGAGAAGGAATACAAAGGCTGTTAATATTCCTGTATTTCATAGTAAAACACAGAACAATTAAATAACTTTTAGCAGTTCAGATGGTCTAGTTTGTTATCAAATTTTAGGAGGACTTTTTCTGATTCCTTGTATACCTTCCTCCATAATCTCTGTCAAGACCTAATAGTCTAAAGGACACTGGATAGCTGCTCAAGCATGTACAGGGAGAGGGATTGGTTACCTCAGTAACATTTTGTATGACACTTGCTCCAGATCATGTTTCCAAACATGATTTCCATTTGGCAGATCGCTTATGTATTTTGCTTATCTGTATTTGCTTACAAAAGGAATTTAAAGCTACCTCCCAGGCTTTGTCCAAGGCTTAAGGCTCATGTCTTCATACCAAGTTACACTGGTTTAACTAAAGGTCAGATCTGAAACCAATTCAAGCAGGAAATGGGTGATGTACTTATTTCACTTCAACAAGAACTATTTGGGCTCAGATCAAGTAAATTAGGAACAGGTTTAAATTAAGGTGAAAAACCCTGATTTTAAAAGGCAATAATGTCATCTCTGGTGATTTGTCTAAGTTTAACAAAAATCTGTGCAAATCCATGTGCAATCTATAAATAAAAGCTCAAATGCCCTGGGAGAATCCTTCCCACTACAGCCTATGTATGCATAAGCATGGCTTTTTAAGATGCTGAACCGTGCCACTACCACAAAAAAAAAGATGATTTGCCCATTATACCTTGCTGATGACTGTTGCCTACAGTCTGCCAGTATTGCATCATTTTTATCTCATTGTGCAGTGCTCCAAGACTGTTAATGATGCCATACCAGGTGTCTGTCTGGAATTACAGTATCTCATATATTGACTTATTAGCCAACCGATCTTAAATAATTGTTCTGAACTCCTGACCATGTAGCACATTAAACTGATGAAGACATGAAATAATATGCATTTGAGGTATCTTGAAGGGGTGCTCAGCAGTAACATGCATCTTTTGGACTGGGAGGGAGTCAAAATGAAGTCCAATTTGCATGTTGCAAAAAGGGATTGGATGTGTAATGAGATCTGATATCTCCATTGGTACAGGATAGTCATGGCTTTTAATAGATTATCCTGGTGTCCATATAGATATTTACAAAGACGTTGATTTCCCACAGTTTTGTCCCAGTGCTCCCTCCTAGTCCCTAATGCTGATGGGCAGAACGAGAAGCCAGCCCTCATCAATGCAGCTGATGTATAAATCATGGCAAAAACACTCCTCCAGTGACTTGGGGGCTCTGGCCCTGATGCAGAGCCTGACACAAACACATCTGACATCCCACTGCTCCTCAGATGGAATTGCTATAGCCACTTGCAATCTTGTGATACTCACTACTTCTCCCAAGAAATATTAGAGGCTGGCTCATTTCTGACCATAAAGCTCAGTGTGTTGAAAACCTCAGCTCCAAAGTCTTGGAAATTGGGAGGGGGAAGGGCAAGGAAGAGAAAAGAAAGATACCTGAGCATTCTGATGCAGAAAAATCACTCAGTTTGCAATCTAATGCCCCATGTTAAAAACAGCTCCATATTAAACATGGATTTTAGGAGCATGTCATTAGGATCATATTTCTAAAATTTTGCAAGACCTGCATTCCTCTGATTTTGCCATTTTTAACCAACATAATAATGAATTAGGCTAATTTTTTTCCTACCCATATTGACCATGGCGCTGCATGGGAAATCAAGAGTAATTTCACACAATAGGGGTTTTTGTTTTGAGAACTTCATGCATAAGACAACAAGATTTTTTTTTTCTAAAGGTTCTCATTCTGCTTTAGGAAAAAAAATACAAAGAATAGAAAAATAAAATATCCCATAAAATACAAAGCAACAAAAAATTAAGAACATCAACCTTTCTGTGATGTTGAGTTTTCTTTTTATTTGCCACTCTGGCTGGCAGCAAATGCTGTAGGGATAGGGAAAAAATGCACATTGACAAAACAACAAAAACTATATAACTATATATAGTTTACTATTTAATCAGTTTCAAAGAAAAAAAAAAGAGCAAAGCTAGATACTTCTTTTTAGAAGCAGCTGATTTCACTAAAAATGGAGAAAAAATTATCATTAGAAGTACAATGATCATTAGAAGATAATGAATGTGTTCTTCTGCTGCATTCATAGAAAGACCCTAAGTACCTTTTCATTCCACATTCTATATTACAGCTCCTCTTCAGACTTAGCTGAGAATATCCCCAAGTCTAATGGGTTAAATGCTTATTATACCACTGTCTTATTTGTAACATAAGGCACCTACTACAAGCCTACTCTTCATGCAAAATTGCCAATTTATAGCAATATTCCTTGTTTAGAAAACAAGGCTATCCAAACACTATAATTACAATATGCACCAGCAGGCATAACCCTGCATTAATGCACAGACTCCAGATACATTCGTCAAATAGAGTTTTTTTTCTCTTTGCCTTCTTCTCAGGGTACTTTTAAGTTCAGGGACAGAGAACATGTCTTCATTAGAAACATTAACATTCACAGGCTGTAGTAAATTTTGACAGTGAAAAGGTCTCTGTAACCTTTAGTTGTGCAGAAATTTACTTCCCAAGAAAATTACAGCTGGCACTGTCTTAATTAATGCTAGCTTTCTTTTCTGAAAATTGTGGGCTTGTCAGTAAAAAAGGCAGAAAAACCTGAGTTTAAAAGACTGGACACAAAAGACGCCTAGAAATAAAGCCCTGCAAAATTTCATAATATTGCTCTGTTTTTGTTCTACAGTAAGGAGATGAAAAGATCTAATTTGATTTTGCCAAATGGAGCAACATATATGTAATATAGAAATGATTTGCATTTTCTCTTTTGTCTTTGAGTTTTATCATGTAAAGAGAGCTTTTTAAGCCATTCTGTTTTAAAAGCAATAGGTCAAATAAAATCTATATCTGCAGGGGGAGGGGAATAAGGTATGACTTCATTTTTTTTTTAGCATTGCTTTAAATGCTCCCAGTAAATCATAGCCAACGGTAAGAATTGCAGCAGTGTTGTTCATGTGATTTTTAATGGTATGACATCTTTTTTTCTCATTTCTAGAATTATTTTAGTATTAGTGTACAAATTTTGTCCTTAACAGTCACCTTCTACATGTCTCAGAGTTCTGTTTTGATGGTATAGATACTTTCTCTTTGATATATGCAAAGATCATTTATATGCTGACTGAATTTTGATCATCATGCAGGGTTTTTTAATTGCTTGACATGGAGTTAAATACAGCATCCTACCTCTGAACAGCATTTTCTTACACACAGGTTGTATTATTGCTAAAAGCAAATAGATTTTTTTTTCCTTCCCTTTCTCCTTAAACATAGAATGAGCAATAACATGCTTCTACATTATTTGTCACCAGAATCTCCTGGATATTGCTTATGCACTTCCTCGTACACTCTTTCAGAAGAGATTTACAACATTTTGTGTTTGGAATTACTGTGCAGTTCCCAGCTCCATCACTGGAAGCAATAAAGCTCCAGTTCCACATAAGATTCTTGCAAACCAGGACATGACACCACTTTGGCACTACGTGAAGCACCAATACTGCGTGTCAGCTGTTCAAAACATTTTATGCAAGTTCCTACAAGCACTTTAAATTAAGGTGCCCTGTATAAATGGTTTATTCATGTTTATGAAATGATTAGTTGGTGCCACTACATCCTTTAATAACTTATTGTAAGGCATGTTATAAAATGCATCATCAATAAATGCTTAAAATGCTGCCACAGCAAGGTGATAAGCTGTTACAACAATATTTTAAGATGTAAGTATTGTTCAAATAGTTTGTCTGCTGTTTCAATGCATACTCCCAAGTTTTTTTTTTTAGAAGCACGTTATTGAATGCTGTATAAATAATAAAATATTTATACAGATCACCTTAATTTAAAGTGTTACTCTGTTTCCATAACTTCAATGGAGACACCACACAGCCTGAACGTGCACGAAGGTACAGAAAGGCATCAGAAGTGAAACTTCCCTATCTTAGATGCAAATCTCTGTATTATCACCCTGAGACAGAGAAAAATCACAGCATTCCCCAGACACAGGATTTGTATTTTCAAGGTTTGAACCATTAACCATTTAAAGAATTGTCATGAATAATGGGAAAGAAACCAAAAGCAAGCACCTAAAGTCTGATGTCCTGGAAAAAGGTCACACCCAAAATGTTTTGGCTGTTTATAACCAAAATGTTTGGCTGTTTATAACTTGGCAATATTACTGGAATAATAAAATCATGTTGTGGCTTATGCAGCCCATATGGGCAAATGTAGGATAAAGGCCTCTCTCTGCCACTTTATATACTGGAAAACAAACAGAATAACATTATGGATAAATGTAATAAAAGCATTATGGTCATAAAGTAGACACTGCTTGGGACATGAGCTTATGCATTTATCTGCTGCTCAGCTTAGCCACAACGAGCAGGAAGACTTAAATGATGCTCCAAAATGTGGTGTGACCTCTGGAAGAGAAAGCCAAATTTCTTGCTTAAAAACAGTGCACTAACTGCAAGGACATAATGAGGGGGTCTAAGGACATACTCACATAAGAGATTAGTCAAATTCTCAAATGCTCACTCTCAAATTCACTGAACTACTTACAGAAGGGAGGACACTGAAGAAAAGCACTTCTCAATATTGGCTCAAACATTGGGATTTCCATTCCTTTCTGTGAGATTCCTTGGATCACTCCTTTATGGATAGTCTGAGACAGGCCTTTGTTCCAGCTTGAGCAAAGGCAGCCTCACAGATACCCAACAGGGCTAAGGAGACACTGCCAAAGGAAAGGTCTGCCCTTGAGGGAAGAGAGGCAAAGGAGCAGTCTGTACCTGAAGGAGGAGAGGCAAAGGATCAGTCTGTCCCTGGAGGAGGAGAGGCAAAGGATCAGTCTGTCCCTGAAGGAGGAGAGGCAAAGGAGCAGTCTGTCCTTGAATGAGGAGAGGCAAAGGAGCAGTCTGTCCCTGAAGGAGGAGAGGCAAAGGAGCAGTCTGTCCCTGGAGGAAGAATGGCCAAGGGGAACCTTTGAGACACAGAGCTACTCCCAGTGTGAGGACACAGCCTGGGTTGTTGGGTGGCACTGCCCACCCCCAGCAGGTGCTAAAAGCCTCTGAGGGAGCAGTGCTCAGGGCCTGGCACACCCACACCCACACCCCCTTCCATGAGAGCTGGTGGCCAGCACCATTCCAATGTGGCTTGGAGTGGTTCTGAGCTCAGGAGCTCCTTTGAGGGGGGACATGCAAGCACTGCTCTGCCTTTCCACTGTGCCAGCTGCCCCCTGAGAATGCTCCAGCCCAAACCTGCCTCCTACAGCCATAAACACAGGGTGTGGAGCCCTGCCCCTCCCAGAACGAGCCTTGTGTTGGGCTCTGTGGATGCCTTCAAGGACAGGTTTAGCTCCTAAAGGAGTCAAAATAAAAGGCTCAGTATTGATGTCCTCTCTTCCTTTCTACAATAGTTGTTTCTCTTTGGACATGACTGATCATAAACTTAATAAACCACAGAATATTCATCTTTTAACACATTGGAGTACATAAGGGAACTCTTAGTAATTAGCATTCCTGAACTTGTATTCTGCAAATTTATTTCCTCAAATATTTTTTTTTCACATGATTTATTAAAAAATAAAGCCAAACACTTGGTTCTTAGATCCTGACCCTCTAACCACTCACATATGTGGTGTGCATGCAAAAACCCATCTCTTGCATGGGTTCTTTGAGAATTTGTAGTCTCAAATAGTGGTTTATATTATATAAATGTTTCTAGGTTTTTCAGTGCTGTCAGTATGATTTTTCAGTTTCTTTCTTGTCAATTTTCAAGTACCACAAAGACATCTCTTCTATATTTTTTTCATTTTATAAGTTATAACAAAAAAAAATTCAGATAGTTCTCAAAATTCTTCTGCAATTAGATCTTATTTAATTTCTAATAATTGCATAAAATTACTTACAGGATGTTTATATGTGAATATTTGTATATAGATTTATATATAAATTTACTCATAGGTTAGTTTAAGCTTTGTTACTTTGCAAATTTTGTTGTCTTTGAAAATTTAGTGACAAATCAAGTTACTCCCACAGACTATTTCTGCCTCATACGGGTTTGATTTTCCTCCACAAATTTCTGCAATCTGGCAGTGTGGACCCCTCTGCTCCACTCCCTGTGGGCAGGGCACGGCCAGCACGTTTGGGTTTGCTTGGCAGGCAGGATCCTGACACAGGGGGAACACCCTCTGACCTGTGTCCTGTAAAATGAGAAAACCAATCCCCATCTTTAGGCTCACATTTATGCCACTTTGTGAGGCATGTCAGATGCTTACTTTCCCTAAAGTAAAAAGAAATTACTTATTAGCTTGTACTGTTCTTCTGTTAGAAGCTCAAGACTGAGATATGACAGGGTGAAGTGGTTTTGCTACCAGCACCCTCTGGCAGTTTGGCAGATGTTTTTAGCCATTTTCTAGCATTTTCTAGCCATTCTGATGCAAACTTAGGAGGTTTTTAAATTTTTCCAGTGGCCTCCAGGTGAATACATTAATCTGAGTGCCTGTCAAGTGTCTTCCTCACCCTCTGACTTAATTTAAAAATGATACCAAAATAGATGTAGGCTATTTATGTATTCCTTTGTTTATAAAGCATGGAATCTTAGTGCATTACATACTCATCTGTTGTTATATATGTACTTGAAAAAAACTATGGGTGGACTTTCAGACACAGTCATCTACCAACATTCATCACTAATACTTCATTTTATTCTTTTGTGTGTGAGAGACTTGAAAATACTTATCTCTGCCTTTCAAGGAAATCATAAATTTCTGGAGTGCATGCACACTCCACAATATCTTGTTAAGCAGAGAGGGCCCTCAGGGCACAACAGCATGGTGTGGTATTTTTGCCTTTTGTTAACGTGTGACGCTTGTATTTGCCCCAAGACTAAGTACAAATATGGTTTAGAGGTTTTCCTAATGATAATCATGATGTTTCATCTTGCCCTTCTAATACTAAATTTAGTGTCCTGGCCTCCCCGCCATGCACACCCCTCTCTCTCCCCTCACTCTTGGTGAGTCTGACATTCAATTTGGAGACTAATGTCAGCAAGAAATCCATATGTACTCCTCATAGTAGTAGGCATATCCCTTCAAATTTATTTTTAGGTTTCAATGGAATGAAGTGATATTTCCTTCCTTCAGTCATTACCTTCATAGCATTTTCTGCCTTTCAAATGTCTACAAAGGAGAAATGTATGCTTCATCTCATTGAAAATATTTTTGTCTTCAAATTGAATGTACACTGGTATATGCAATGACATTTGTAAGATTTGTTTTACAGCTTTACAAAGGGGAATTTTTTGCAACAGAAGAGTAAAAATAAGTTTACATTTGGAGCACGGCAAAGCTCAAACCACAGATACTCTGAGGGTATTTAGAAATTCCAGAGCAATCTGTTCTTGGCCTGTTTCTAAATAAATATTCAATTCCTTCAAAACCAGTTTACCATTTTGGTGTTTGAGCCTAAGATAACCCATAACCCAACTAAAAATAATCCACTTTGAGAGATTCGTTCAGCACATTTCTTTAACATTTCTGAGCTAATACCAGTCCAAGATGGAAACAAGTCATGCTCAGCCTATGTGGCCATCCTTTTGGCACCTTCAATCCAACATTTAAACACCAGTTGTTCACCACAGCCCTGAAAGGATGAAGGATGACACAGACCCACCCCTGCTCAGGAAATCTCAACACAAAATTCCAAGAATGACTGTTTCCCAACCTGGCTCATGTGTGCAGTCTGCAGCCGCCAAGTGCAATCCACCTGCTCTGTCACCTGCTTAGGCAAAGTTTGACCCTGGTGTTCTGCTGTTGGGTGCCAGTCATGGAGAGCTGCTGGCCAACACTTCCAAAAGCACCTAAAGTATAAATAAGCAATACAATATCATAAGTACTTGTTGGGGATACAAATTTATTGCCTCGCTGCACCCCAATTGTAGCAAACACAGAATTAATTAGGAACCTGTGTCTGTGCTCTCTCTTCCTTCCAGAACATGCTGGATAAAGATCACAAAATGTCCATTCACCCAACTTACAGTGTTATGCAGATCACAGAAAGGCTGTTTGCATAATGGACAAAACCAAACCATGGAAAGCAGACATCCATGCTCTGGGGGTCTTTTCCAGGCTGCTGCCTGCAGCCTGTTCTGCTGAGGTTCCTTTGAACCTCAAGGCTCCTTTAAAACAACATTTCTGCTTGGTCATTCTTGAAAAAATATGTCCAAAATTATCTTCTGAAGGAGACATAGAGAATCAGAATGTGAATTCTATTAAATCTCACCTGTGCATTCACTGTGCAGAGCAGGAGAAGGCTGTGGGTGGTGACAGTTCCTTTAGTCCCATCTCTGATCTGCTCCACCCATCTTCTGGGGAAGATCTCTGTGGGCTCCTATCTCCTGAATCTGTCCCTATGGCTCCCAATCTCCTTCCCCATCTCCAGCAGAGAGGAGCTGGTAGGCCTTAGCAAGAAGGAATACACCAACAATTATTATTTTCTGTATTAGAAGCAAGAGCTTTAAAAAATATTATCTCACACACATATTATTTTTAAAGCACAACATGATTTTTAGACACTCTCATTATTTGTTTATTTTTAGCACATATCAAACCACAGCAGTTCTCCCTCCAGGCTATATTTGACAAAGTTACAGAGACTTTCCAGGCCACCTCAAAGCAGAGATTAATCCAAACAATTTAAACCTCTCACTGTTCCACAGGAGGATGGCATTCGATTGGATTATTTAGGGAGGACAAAATGTTTTTGTTGATGAGAGAGATAAAAATCCTCAGAGAGGGAAATCAATCTTATGTAGAGACCCCAGAGCATTGATCTTGGTGTACATTGACAATTTCTGGTTGTTTAGCTATTTGGAATGACCGCACAAAATGAGCAAGTTGTTATAGTTTTAAGGTTTTGGTATTTATTGGCAACCCCAGTGCTCATATGATTAATCACACATTCAGAGTGTGAGCTCAGTAGAAATTGACTGCAACGCAGCAGAAACAAAGTTTTCAGTTATCATTGTGTAATAAATTGAAGCTCTATCCCTAAGCTGATTTGTCTTCACGTTTCCAATTTGCCTTGTTAAAAGTGTTGTTTATACAGTAGTTAGCAAAAATGCAAGTAATTACACACAGAATTCATTCTAAGCAATTCTCTATAATTTTTTTTACTCTTTATCGGTTTTCTATCTTCATTATCCAATATTTTGTTATACCTAAGCAGAAACCTCATTCAAGAAAAATCAAAAAAGAGTCAGGCCCATGGAATGAGCACTTCCTTATATTGAGAGCAGCATTTCCTGGATATAATGCTACAAGAAAAGGCTTTCAGAACAAACTAATCCAAATGCAAGCATCCTTTAATAAACCACTTTTCTCTTTGTACTTGAACTCTCTGGTGCTTCCCAGTGAGAAGCAGAACAGAAAGACAAACAGTTTGGTTTATATGTTATATTTCATTTCCTGAGACATTATTTATTCAGAAGGAACATTCTTTCAAACACTGCTAGATTTTTGGATACACATTTCACATTGTAGGAAAATCTTTTTAAAAAAAGAAGAGATACAAAAATAGGATCATAACTATAATTGGAAATTGGAGAGCAATTTGGGGAATAAAAAAACCAAAAAACTAAGAGAATATGTTTAAAATGAGGAGTGCCAGGTAGGGAAAAGTAGAGAGTCTGTGAAGGAAGGAGGTGCTCTAGCCTTGGTGTAGTGGTAGAGACTCGTGCTGGCAAAGACTGATAATATTTTATAGCCCTTCCCTGGGATCTCACTGTAACCTCCAAGCAAGCAGTTGCTAGGATGTACTTGCTAAAGATAAGAGCAAAATTGTGGCACAGAAAGGGGAAACCCTGTAAGGCTGGCCTTGTGCTTCCCTGGAGAGACTTACACACTCATAATGTACAGAAACTATAACCAGATCAGGAGAGACCTAATTACAGAGCTCAGAGATGTTAATGACACACAGAAATTTACATGCAGCTGAAAATATGAATATCTCTAAGCCAGCAGTCACATCTCCACAGGGCTGGCTTCAGAACCTATGTTTTATAATCTGGGAGCTTTTTTTTCTTTAAGGTGGAGACTTTTAAGTAGTCAAAACCATCTATTTTTTAAGTGAACAACACTAACAATAAACCACTGTAAAATTGTATTGACTGAGATCTTTTTTTCTATTTGTAATTCCTTCTCTGAATAAGGCTTGCCACAATAATTCCTCACATTTACCTTTCCATCTTTCAGTCCCAAAATCCTATAACTGATCTGGACACAGCAATCTTCATAGCAATGATTACCCTTTTAATTTACTGAGACCTTTAAAGGACAAAATTACTGAATTATTTTTCTTAGAGTTCTTATTAGGTACAAATAAGGATTTTTTTAATGCTTATATTTATTTATTTTACCAATTTGTGTGACACTGTGCTTGTGCAGTTGACTGACTTTCATGTTCCCTGTTTCTCTTTAGCTTCGGGGAAACATCCCCTATATCTTTACCTGCAGTGGAGATAAGGAGTTGTCACAGCTGCTGTCCATGCAGTCCTCAAACCAGAGAGTACTGCAATAAATCCTATTTTATTTTATGGACAAATAAATGCTGAGGTAAAATATTCGAGGACCGTTGCTTGAATACTTGCCATAGCAGCGCTACTGTAATAACCACTGTGACATTAATTTACTGCAATGTGCCGTAGGAAGAAGGAAGAAGGAGGGAGAAGGGCATTAAAAGAGAAAAATTACTATCCTTTGGATTTATTGGGATTGGCCTTCCTCATTTTCAGCCATCATTAGTTGATTAGGTGCTGATGACAGTATGGACAAGCGTGCTAGAATAGTTGGCTAAGAAAAGCCCTGAAGGTACTCTGTTAATTGAGATGATGTTCATATTGTACTTACTGAACATAACTGCAGACAGTGAAATAAGAGCTTAGTGTTGTGCAACAGACCACATGAACATTCACTCATTATCAGTCTGTAAAGGGGTGAAAACACTGCATATAGGCTACTGGTACTACAGGAAAAAGAGTTCATATTAAAACACAGAGAAGACTATCATGAGAAACTGTATTTTATCCACCCTTCTGGATGGGAGGTGCTGGGAAACCTGTCTAATGTTGTTCCATGGTTCCATTAGGGAAACATTATGGTATCAAAGGAACTGACAACTTACTTATGCCTTCATCTCATAACAGCTATGCACCTGAACATTATGGAACAGCTAGATTTGCTTACCCACTAGAAATGCTACTGATACTCTTTTGGTAATTATATTTCAAATACCTAAAATTTTAAAGTAATTTGGAGAAAATGGCAAAGAAATGCTCCTCTATTCCTGTTTTAATCTTTTTTGTGAAAAGTTAGCATTATACATGAAGAGAGAAATGTGCAGCATCTGCACAGAGCCTGAGATACAATAGATACAAGGAATCAACGAACGTTTTGGTAACAATTGTAATGCTATTAACAATGACACCATAATGTCATATATTTCAATTCGGACATTAGTCTGCCCATTGCTATGGCCAGGATGAATTTCAAACTTGGTGCATAGTCAGTCACACAAAAAAACCCCTAAAAGCTTCAGAATGCAAACAATAGCAATTTAAAGGATCCTTTGAACTTTTAGACAAATCCACAACTTTTTTCAAACCAATATTCCTCTGAACATATTATCCTCAGACCAAAATTATCTCTGTATTTGAAGCATTGTGCTCTTGATGTTCAAACTTTAAGAAACTCTTTCAGAAAAATGAGAACATTAAATCTGGCCATTAGGGTGCCCATATTGAACACATCCAATTCAAGGTAACAAGTCCTCAACAACATCAGAAACAGTTCACAGTTCACAGAACTGTGAAAATTCAGAAAACATAGCTTAATCATAATGACACATTGTTCCTACTCATGAAGCTTTAGTATCAGGTCTGTTAAAGATAAATATTAGTATTTACTAACCTAAAATGGTAGATCACTAAGGCCCAGTTGGTAAACACTCAGATCATGAGATGGTGGGTGTCAAAACAGTTCTTCCTTACCCAAACAGAAACTTATTCCCTTTGGTCATTCATGAGTCAGAAATTTCATTTTGCAACATATGTTAACAATATCTACACTAAAAATATTCAAGAGCCTGGATCAAAAAACAGTACAGAAGTTTAGACTGTACCTACTAGGAGAAGTGTACGATGGACCAGAGGGTTTAAAACCCCATATTTTTTGACTTAGCTAGTGCTTCAAGTGAATTTCTACACAGTCAAATCAGAAATTCCACATACCATTGGCCATCCATGGTCACAGATGTTGTTGGCATCACTAATCTCCAGCCCAGTTTTGTTATGGGATGTTTTTAGCACTCGGAGGCTTCTTCTGCCATCAGATTCTTCTTACAGAAAATATGGTTCTATCTTTAATGTCCAATGAGATAATAAATGCCTCCTTCTGTCAAACAACATCTGCTGTGACTTTGGCATTCAGCTCAGTGGGAGTAGTCATTGACCACATTATTGGATATCTAGATACAACATGGTAACATCTGCAGTAAAAGGCTTTGAAAATATCTAGCAAATAGATTGAGGTAGCCACAAGAAAAATGAAGAATATTTAAAGAGTCAAGATAAGGAATCAAGATATCAAAAAGAAACAAGAGATTCAGGATCAGAGACATGCACTACTCTCAAAAATGTTAGCACAAAAATATTGTCTTTAAAATACTCATCCAAGAAAGCTCTAACAGGATCAGGCTTTTATAGTTCATGTTGTCTGTCTGTTTCTAAAATCATTGTGATTGTGGATTCATGTATTACTGTCATGGCAGTGACAGAGAACAGATCTGTTTAAAGAGTGCTTTACCAAGGCCTGTCAACATTTGAACTAGAAGAGTGATAGATTTGACAGGTTTGGGAGATACTGTTTCCTGCACTACCCAGGAGGGCTGACACGAGCAGCAGAAATACGCCAGGCCCGAGCACTGAAGTTTTCACCACATCTTGCTGCTGGCCAGGCACAGAGATGTTGCATAACTAAGGACAGGAAAATAATTAATGTTTAATATGTAAATCAATCCCAGTAGAGACCAGTTGTTATCTGCAGAGTGGGAAAGCACAGAATGAGGTGGAGTGACACACAGGATAGTAGTGCCTATGGCAATGCCATGAAATTGGTGGAGACAAGACAAGGAGTATGAAGGCTGTGCAAGTTTTATCTTTGTTACCAAATGCACTCCTGTTAAATAAGGACGAATAGGGTAACAGCAGAAAATTCTGCACAAATGGTGATGCCTTAACTTTGTAGAATTAAAATTTAAATTTTAGTTTACAGCATTGCTTGTAAATAAAGATTAAAATATTTTTCCTCTCACCTCAAATATCAAAAAAACCAGAAAAAAAAAATCTCCCAGTCTGAGTTAGATTCATTACACAAGAATTACAGCCTTAAGACTTGCATCTTAAGAATATCCACAAGGTAATGTTACAAGGTTCTGGTTGCTTGCAGTTTTGGGTCCTTTGTAAGGACAAATTTGATCTCTGAGTTGTGAGCTCTCTAAAAGCACCCAGCTCCTCCTGTTGCCATCTTTTACAGCTGAAACTCAGTTTTCCTTTCATCACTGGTACCTTGAAGACACATCTCTGTGTCATGCCTATTTGGGCAATTGGCAAAGCCTTTCACTGCCAAAAATGTGGAAAAGCCCAACTAAAGCCTATGCCACATGTTTGTATTGCTTCTCTCCCTTTCCTGAGCAGCTATAAAACCACTGTGCTCATCCTTTGCACCCAGAGGGGGCACATGGTCAACCCCACGTGCCAGGGATGCTTTTCCCCTGCTCACTGTTCCTCATCCACTCCCTTTGTTCCAAAGCTGTCTTTGTTCTTCCAGACTCAGCACAGCTGACTGGCACACTCCATCTCCCTCCTTCACACCTTGCACTCTCCAATATGTTCCATATTTTCCCATGGAACCTTGCTGTGCCTTCACTGCCTCTGACAGGCTATTCTCTCCCCAGGTCCCATATGAGTCAGCTTAATGTGGTCTCATCTTACTAAACTGCTTTACTTGAATTTCTGTAAAGTCATAGGCCTTGCATTGCTGTATTCCATATATGTACGTTGTCTTGCCAAACTCTCTTTATCCTCAGGTAATACCAGATCCTATCTCATCCCCTATAACTCTCTCTCATCCTGCCTCACCTCCACACAAACTTAAGTCTGATTGCTGCCTGGTACAGTGAGAAGCAGCCACTGCTTCCCTCCACACCTGCTCAGAGGGGCTGCTACTCCAGTCTGCCTACCAGAGCACCACAGAGAGGGCTCTACCTCGCATTCCTTTCATTGCCATGACTCTTGCTCCTCCCACACACCATTGCAGAGCCTTCTCTCCACACCAATAGACGCAGTGGAGTGTGGCATCAGGCTTGCAGCCTCTCGCTGATAAGCAGATGGAGCTTCAGTCTAAACAGTTCTTCCATTACAGCATCATGCTGAGTAACTGAAACAAGCATCAGCCAGTGCCACGGGAACAGAACAGGATCCATTTTTCAGAACAGTGGGTGAGAACTGTTTTTTTTTCTCCACCTCTTCAAGGGGTTCTGCATTTAAAGCAAAGAAAATATAGGAAGTGTTTGTAAGGGAAATGCAAATGAGCAATATCCTTGTAGTTAATTATATACACCTAAACTTACTTAGTCTTTTTTGGTTGTTGTTTTTTAATCTATATAATAGATGTACACCAACCTGGTTTTGCAAATGACCAGGTGCCTTGGGAGTGATGAAATTTAAGCTGAATTTCTCGTAACGCAATTTAAGATGTGCTAGAGCCATTGGGAAGGGTATTAAGAACATTTCTCAGGACTCTAGCACCTATGAAGCAGTTTAGTTACACAGCAGAGCGCTTTATCTTCCTTCCCCAAGCCTGAGAGATAAGATTAAAACATGGGTACCATTATTGCAGAAACCACCTTTGCATCAAGAAATCTAATGAACAGTATGTGTCAGTGTGTGATGTTATTCAACTCATCTGCAGCCCACACTCAATTAATTCACCTTCTCAGCACTTTCCTCACAGTTAATATTGGACAGTAAAATGGCACCTGAGTTTCTTGTCTTCAGGTAGGTAAGAGAAAGAGCTAGGGGCCAGAAAACCTATTCTTTTATTCTCTTCATTGAGGAGATGAAGAAAGATGAGTCTCTTGGGGGAAGGGGGGAAGTTAATTAAGAAAATCTTCAAAGTGTTTAATTTTGCTACACATAAGTCTGTCTGTACAGGTCTTAGACAAGGTTCGATCACTAGCAAAATAAACCATGATGGATTCTTATGCAACCTCATCAAAACAGGCAGAAGGATATTGGGAATTGCATCCCTGCTTCCCCATGCTATGCTTGGTGTCAAGAGAAAGAGGAGCTTGCTTTCTCCTCAGAGAGAATGACCACAGCCTTCAATAGTTTCAAAATCTTGATACTTGTTATTCTTACCTGGGTGATCACCATGTCATAATGCTCCTGAAAAATGGAAATGAAGCTGTCCTGTCCCATTACTGCTTTTGGAGGAAATGAGGCCAAGTTAGTCACTGAACATGGGCTCAGCAAAGATTGTTTTAGGATAGCTGAAAAGACAGTCAAGTATAAAAGAGGAGATGAGATTATGTGGATTTATGGGCAGCATTGACAAAAACTGCAGCAGGAAGGGATTGGTGAAGAGATTATTGGTAGGGCCTAGGGTGACCTGCTGTAGTCAGGTATCAGACTACAGAAGAGAAACTGTAAAAAAATATGAACCCAAAGATGTAAGAAAAATATATCATTATCTCTCTAAAAATGTATCTTGCTGAGTAACTTACCTCAGGTAGCATTCCAAACAGTTTAGGGGGATAGGCTGAGGTTTGACAGATTCTGATTTCATAGCAGTGTTCATATTTTGAGAAAGAATGAAATTTTTTTCTGTACATCTTTGCTACAGCTGCCTTTGCTGATTTTTCTAAGAACTCAACAGACCAGGTGTCAATCAGATCTTCTAGTACTAATCACTAGATAGCAGAATATATTTTTACTCTTTTTTCTTGTTGTTTCAGTTTGGTTTGTATTTTGGTTCTCTTCTTATTTTCCATGAAGTATTTCCAGACTCCAGACTGGGACTCTGAACCTTTAGGAAATATTCTGAGCAGGGGCTATAAAAACAACTGATAGTGTACCACAATGGTTGTTTCTGTAGTACTTGCCCAGCAATTGTTTTAATATTACAGCAGATTGGGATTTTTAGAGTTTTTTTCAGCAAGCAAGGTATACAGATAGTGAATTTGGAAAAGGAACATCAAATGTTTTTTATTTCCTTTATGATGGTTATGTATAATAATCACAACTACAGAGGATCAAATAGCTGCAAGTAACAATTGCTGATTCAGCCCATGTGTTTTTATTTTCATAGGTAATTTATGAACATATACTGAAGTCTATTATACATTCACAGTTTTTAAGCATTTGCAGAGGTTTTTTGGGGAAAAGAGGAGACTGGGGCAAAATTGTAGCAGGGAGGAAATAGTGAAGGGAGGATTGGTATAGAGACAAGCTGGGGAGGGAAAAGGAGGGCAAGCATTTCAGCTGAGCAAATGTTGTGATCTAGTGACCACGTGGCTACCCAAGAGCCAGTGCTGGCAAATATGAGGGGAAAGGAGGGCTGGGGGCACGATGGGATGAGATGGAGCTGCCTGGAACTGTTCCTGCTCCCAAGGCTGGGAGGGTTTGTGTTCTGCTTCCTACTTGCACCCCTGAAACACCTCACTGCTCCAGAGTAACACCTTCTCAATAGAAATTCCTCTACCCGGCTTCTTGGACAACACTACCCCATGCTAAAATGTGAAAAGCTTCCAAGTGGATTTTTTTTTTCAGACAAGGATTAATCAACCGTATAATTATAATGGCAAATTGAATCTGTAGACTGTTTATAAAAGTTGTTGGAAAAACACACACTGATTTTGGTTGATCTTTAGAATTTGGAAATTAATGCACAGATTCAACATTTTTTCTAGAAATAGGTTTCTGATATAGCTAAATGTAAGGGAGAAAGTTCTGCTGTGGCTAACACTTTTCTACAAGAAAAAAATGACAAAGTTAACTATTTTAGTAAAAAAATTTACAACAGATAAGAATGTCTATTAGAGGACAGTGTACAAATAAAGTGAAGAAAGGCATGATACTTTTCCATCAGAGAGTTCTATCATATTTTTGAGAAAAAAATATGACTGTGTAGAAAGAAATTGTCTTTGTAAAGATTATCCTGAATATTTTTGGGAACTTATTTCTTCACACAGCTATGGACTACAGGAAAGAGAACTGGGCACTGAACAAAAAAGCCCCAAAACCTGTATGAAGTAGATGCCTGATTAAATTAAGTAAAATTTAGATATTTTGCAATGAGTATTTGCTTTAAGGAAACAGCAAAATAGGCGTGGCCCGTGATACTTTCCTATGTTCCTCTTCTACAACACAGAAAAATATCAGTTTTTGTATGTCCCTACTCATACTGCTAGAGGGAATCCTGTGAGCTGTAGGAGCAGAGAAAGGAAACAGAATGAAGACAGGTTCCTGTTACAAATCACATCTCCCTCTTTGCTCTGGACACAGGTAAGGAGCTCTTCTATTCCCTGTACAGCTTGTGTGATGCATGTCCACACAGTGCCCTGCAGAACCTGATGTGGAGTAGGACAGAGCTCACTTCTAGATGTCTCTGGCATCTTTCATTGTGTGAAATGTCCTGCCCAGACTGTCCCAAGGGCAGCCAGGGCATGGCACTGCTTACCTGGGACCAGCTGTCAGCTGTCCATTGAGGTGGGTCAGGACAGCTTTCTGAGGAGCAGCCCAGGCTGCAGCAGTGCAGCTGTGCCTCAGGGCATGCCCAGGTAGCCAGGTGCAGCCAGCTGCACGCCAGCTGTGCCTCCTGTGCAGCCACACAGCTGGAACCCAGCCAGCAGCAGCTTGGAAGCTGCATCTCCACAGCAGCACAAGACTGAGCATGGCAGAGCTGCCCATGGGCATCATGTGGTTAGTCCAGCTGGCAGGATGTGCCTGCAAACAGCCAAATGGCTGCTTGCCCCACTGAATCAGGGCTAAAATTTGGGCTCTTTTGTTCAAAAAAACACTTGGGTTTTTTTTAGAACAAGTGCTTTAGGGAACCAATGGCACCCAGACATAAAGTAATAAGCACCTATGACAGGAATAATTATAATGTTATGAACAAAACCCAGAAAGAAGGAGGGAAAAAAAAAGTGATTATAATCTTAGGGAAATACACATTTAGCAAGTAAATAATAGAGGTTTCTGAAAGTCTCAAATAATTAACATAAACCCAAACCCTCTGGTGCTCATTCTCAGGAGAGACTTTTGAGACAGATGCACCCAAGAGAATGCAATTGATAAAAAAGAAAACATTCCAATCTCCTGGCTAAACAATGCTTTGTTTAGATTTATATAAAATATTTTAAACAGAAAATTAAAATGAATTGATAATTGTGGCACGATGCTCAGATACCAAGGTGATAAGAACATTTTAAACATCATACCAAACTCCAGAAAATTCGAAGTTAATGCTGGTGGACCTCATTTAACAGACCTATTATCCTCATTAGTATTAACAGCAATGTCTAATAGCCATTCTGCAGCTCTGGAAATCCTTTCACAAGTAGCATCATGAACCTGAACTCAAAGGGAATGTTCATCTCAGCCAGATCATTTTATGACTTTAAAGATGAAGTGCTATACACTGCTGTGCTTTTGCTCTAAAGATCCCAAGGAATTAAAATCAAAGAAGGTTTTCTAGGTTTTTAACCTTTTCTACACTTTCCCTTGTTCTGTTAATATTTTTTACCAAGAACTGAACTCATCTTTCACAGCACCACATTTATGCATCATCTTGAGTCACAAACCTACAATGAACTCCAGCCACCTCCAAAGTGAAGGGTGACAAGAAGGGACTGCAGTTCAGACTAGGAAGTGAAGCATATCTCATTTCATGGAGGCTACATGGGAATGTTACAACATGACCACATTTTTATCCAGCAGCCTGAATGAATGCAGTGTCAGCAGTAACTACAACAAACCCTCTCCTTTTCTCACATCTTGCTCCACTACACATAGGACAAACAAACTAAAACTTGCATTATTGATTGTCCAGAAAATAACTTAAAAGTAACCACACCTTAAGATCTTAAATGTCTTTTCCAAACTAAAGGATTCACTTGGATCCAACTGGTGCAGTTGTTCCTTCTGGAAAGGCTGTGACAGAAGACTCTTCCCTTGCCTGTGCAACCAGCAGGCACAGGTGACTGGGCTGCCTGGTGCCTTTGAGGTCACCCTCAGCCCACAGCTCCTTCCAGCAGCCCCTCTCTCAAGTCAGATGCAGCCCAGAATCTGGATTACAGATCTTCAATGCAATTTAAAATTATTTTTAAACATAACCATTTGCTATACTCACTGCTCTAGGTCACATCTCACTGGCTGCCTTGAAATTTGCTCCCCCAGTTTCCAGACAGCCTTGTGCCAGGCTAGTGGAGAGCTGGAGGAGCCCCTTGGCTTCACCTCCTTCAGGGCTGCTTCACAGCAGACTGGAGAAACCATTTTGGAGCATGACACCCACATTTCATTAGATCTCCACTCCCTAAGAATATGTAGATGATACACATAATTATATTAAAAAACAATTACAGATACTTATTTATTTCCTGGAAGCCAGAACACAACTGCACTTTGAAATAATAAAATCTTCCAGGAAACAACCATCCACCCAAATTTAACTTCAAATGCAGACTCTGCTCTAAGAGAAATCTGTAGGGAATTTTGGCACTTGTTTCTGCAACAATAAGATCAGACTGCCTGCTTGGATCTCCCAAATCCCAGGACTCTACATTATGTCATTATTTTGTTTTTCAGAAGCCTGAGAAATGTGCCAGCTACCTCCCCATATAGATAAAAGGCCATAATCTTGAAAAAACATGGAAGGCTTATCCTGCTTCCACACTGCCTTTTAGATAGTTTAGGAACTAAGCAGGTGTCTCATATCAAACTCATGCATGAAGTCAAAATACCTTCACTTCCCCAGTTCTTATATTTATATTTTCTTGCAGACACATCAGTTCCATTTTGAAGCATATTCCCTTGCAGTAAAACAAGATTTGTTTATATATTTACACATGCAAGTAAGACCCTGCAGGCTGTGATAGGTTATCTCTAATTTTAGGGTTTTTTCTTGAATTGTTTGCCAAGAAGTTATAGGTAAAATACATGATGTGGCAGGTACTAATGGACTGGAACTATATTATTGCAGTGATGGCAGAGTAAAAAGGTATATAAAACATGAATAAATGTTGGGGCCTTTGTCAGTACTTCCCTAACACTACAGCAAAATTCAATATTTTCTTCTACAATTTTCTAACATAATTTTCAGTCTGCTATGAATATGTGTGTATAAACTGTGTACATACACAATTTAATACATTACACCTACAGCAGCTAAACAGTCTGTGCAAAGTACTGCCACATCCTGAAACAAAAACCAGATTGGTTTGCATCTGAAAAATACTGAATGCAGGCTTTAAAATTGCAGACATATTTTAAACAAAGACAATAAATAACTACACAGATTGTAGCCATGTATAAAAGTACTGCTGACATGGCAGCTTAACATGTCAGAACATTAAATATCCAATATCCCTGTTAGATAAATATCATCTTCCTACCAGAAATGAGAAGAGGAACATTTTGTTCCTCTTGAGGAGCTGTAGAACCTTATCATGGCCCAGCTTCAGCTCTGGAGTGAAAACCTCTGCCACTGCTTTGGGTGTAAGGATTGGGTTTTGGAGCTCCTGGAAAAGCCAGGGGACACCCTCACCAGGAGCCAACCTTGCACCAGGACTACTTGACCTCTTCCACATACAAAAAATTGCATGTTCTATTGCATGACAGACTGTACAAACCCAGCTGTTGTGGAATATTCAAGGCTGACCGATGTTCTTGGATTGCACTGATTCATCCCAACTATGAGATGTCCACCATGGGGTGATTTATTCTGATAACTGATCCCTGCTAAAAATGTCTGAAGTTTGGGAGATGTGAGGCTTTGTCATTATGCTTACCTGCTTTATCAATAGCTGAAGTTCTTCAATTTTTACTTTGGATTTTTTTTCTATATTTCACCCCATGCTGTGCTGGGAATTGGTTGAATAATATGTTTAACAAAAAAAAAAAATTAAGATTGGTTGTACAAAATATCTAGAGGCAAAATGGAAAATTTTCAGTCTCATCATTAAAATACTCCTTTTTTCTTTCTTTAAATATTGGCAGCCTAACACATGGTCCCTGTCAAGCAATACAAGAGGAAGAAAATTCAGAAAATTCCTAGTTTTCAATCTTTGAAATACATTTGCATACAAAGTGTATCTTTAAGGGAAAATAACTTGGCAGTGTCAGTGGCTGACACAATAGAAGCTTTATCACACTTTTTCTGCACATCTAAAAACATTGCCAAACTCTTTAGAATTTAACAGTATTTAACATTTACGAAATAAAGGCAAAAGTTTAAATTGCTTGGGATACCTGGCTCCCTTGTCTTATGATACTGCATATATTTTCCTTTCATTTCATGATTTTTTTACCTGAGAAAAATGAAAATATGTCATGTGGACTGAGACCCCTGCAAGTACTGGAACATAAGGCACATATTTCCCTCAGAAGTTATTGTCATTGTTTGTTAAGCACCTATTTCTGGAACCACAAAAACTCCTTCAGTTTTCTTCTCCAGTAAAAACAGTGATTTTGTGACCAGCAAAATTGCATTCAGAACTCCAAAACACTGATAGGCTTTTGAACTCATGTTTGAAAGAAAAAAAAAAAAAGAAAGAAAAAACCCCTAAACCAACAGCTAAACCTTTAATTTTTGTACAAAGAGGAGCTGTCCCCAGGAAGACACAACACCTTTTAAAGTCAACAATGATCATATGTATACAAGCATATGTGTAAAACTAAAAAAAGCAGATTTTTTTCTAACTTTCAAATACCAGACTTGATTATTTATGTTATACTTATTCTTCTATAAGGAAAACAGTTAAATCCTCTCAGTTATTTTTCGTTCAATTACAGATAAATCAGAAATCAACATCTGGTACTTCATTTTTGCTTTGAGAACACTACTAAAGAATTAACTATTTCTTCATTCTTACTTATAATTTTGAAATAATGGTTTGATGATACCTATACTATTAAATATAACAAATAATTTAAAAAGAGATTTTATTTAATTTACATTTGACCTGTCATGTCTGTTTAAAATTATGATACCAAACAATGTAGGAACTGGAATTAATGGGGATTTTCAGCTTCTATTAAAAGACAAAAAAACCCAAAAAACCTCACCAAACAAAAAAACTATTTTAAGTTTCCCTAATGAATATATTTGCAAAACTATGAATTCTCATCTAACTTAAACTTGATTTTTTTTTTATCTTGAGGAAAAAACAATTTACCGAATCCTACTTGTTCATGGTGCTTTTCTGATTTTAGGTCAGTATTCTTATTGGAGTTTTATGTACTACACAGGCAGATCAATAAACTTTATGGGCCAAATTTGGATTAACAAAACCAGGTACAACTCTTCTAAAGTTAAATGGATTGTCCCTGCTTACATCAATGATAAAATTGGCTTTTTAGGTTGCATTTAAGAAAAGAGAAAACAGAGAGGCTGACAAAGGTTTAAATTTGCCATGCTTCATACCCACTTTATCTTCAAACATCTACTTTTGGTTTTTAATTGTAGTGGTGTTCTGTAAAGAAACACGACCTTACAGGGCATTTTCAGGAATGGAACAGTCTATATATTAAAAGGCAGCAAATGATTCATAACTGCTTAGCGGTCAGGCCTGTGGGGCCATGCTTCCCATGTGAAATTTTTTTCTGCATTGCAAACTCTTACATTAAATTGTGATAAATGAAGAGCGGAGGCTATTCATACAAATCAATGACTTTAGTGTATGTGTCATTAGCCTGAGAGATGCAGGCAGCGGTCACTACTATAAATCATGTGATGATCTGCTGTCTGCAACTCGATGCAAGCAAGCAGATGCATTAGGAAGGTTAAAGAATGAAATTAATCTGTGCATTTCCCTTTCTTTCTTTTTTTTTTTTTCTTTTTCCCTTTAGTCACCTGGTCATACTGAAAGAATTAAAATCACATGACCCAAAGTTAAACTAGCTACAGAACAGTAAGTTGGCTAAGTTAGATGTCACCTTTCAACTTAAAGTTAATTAAATATTAATGGGATTAATTTATTCATCATCACATGAAAAGTAAAATATATAGAATAGGTAAAATCCACCAGTGCTTCTCACATAGGAGTTGATATTATTAATTGCTTTTAATGCAGACTGTGGCACGAGACCACGTGTAAGAGATCAAGCACACTGCAAAATGTGCTCTGATACTTTTAAGTGCAGCATATTTCTTTCTTCACATTTTATAAATCCGGTGTTTAGTAACCCATGGCCATGCTCTTCATACCAGTAACTTGGAGTGGGTTATGAATATGAGTCAGGTTGAATGTATTACTGATGATGGAATACATTCCCAGATATCTGTGGCTGGGAGTGTTAATGGTGAGAGTGTGCAAAAGGGGTCAGGGACAGTAAAAAGAGATATGGACAATATAATTTTAAAACTGAAATTAATGAATTTGGGAAGGCCATATTTGATATAAATGTTAGGCCAAAGCCTTCAGTCTTTACTCAATACTTATTCAGGCAAAACACCCACTGACTTCAGTGATAGATTTCCTGGGATGAGGACTAAATATGCCCCAGGAGTCAGATTGCCCCTCTCTTTTCTACAGAAGCAGAAATTGGGAAGATCATGCAGGAATCTGAGCCCCTCCTGCATCTGTGTGGAGCCTGTGGGGGATTATACAGGTCTCCTTCTCCTGGCTCCACCACTGCCCCTGTGCAATCTAAAACCACCTGGCGAGGAACAAGTCAGAGCAGAGAGTGACTCTGAGCCAGAGTCACACCAGGACTGAACACTCATCGTGCTTCTGTGCAGGGCTGCAGGGCTCCCCAAGTCCAGCAATGCTTGGGAAGGACTCCAGGATTCGACCTCTTATAATCTGTGATGCCTTAGGATTTTAGCTTTTATATTTTTCAAATCTTGTACTGCTTTCGGGTGTAACTCTAAACTCCACCTAGAGTGTTAGTTACTATCTTCACATTTTGGTCAGACAAAACACACCCTATAGACATGAAGCTCAAGGATACCCTACAGCCTCAGACCCTGGAAATATAAACAAAAATGAATTGTGGGAGGAGCAAACTGAGGGAATATGACTTCATTACCAGAAGCTGTAATTGGAGGATTAACCCCTGATATGTAAATGGACCAAATTGATAATTGTCTGAAAAACTTGTGACCATCATCCGTTTTGGATGTAGCCCCTAGGGGAGACTTCATCTGCCTTTAATGTACCTGAAGGCCCTTCATTAAATATATCCACTTTTATTCTCTTTATTCTGTCTGGCCTCTGGTTTTAGGTAAGCCCAACAAAGGCATCACCTGTCCAGTCTGTAATAGGGAATCCTGAAAAGGGTTTGAAGACTGTGCTTTGAGCCAGGAGTTGACTCTGGGCACAATTAACCATGAAAGCAAATTAATGACAGAAGGGGCTGCATTTCAAAGGTGCTTGAAGAAGTCCATGGGCATAAAATAGAGCAGAACACCTTTGTGCTTATGAAGGGCACTATAAATCAATAAAGTATAAGTTAGCCTGTACAGTGATAAGATAAGTATTGCATGTGCTTAATTCACTTAGCTATCCTTCTGAAAAAGATAATACATTCAATGTAGACATATTTCAATTGAATTGATAGTAGATCTGGATTGAGCAAGCCTAGAGACTGAATTACCTTTATCCATCCCAGCAAGAATAAGGATGAACTTGCAAGCAAAATCAATGTCAGAAAGGTCTTACTGGCTCTTACAACAGCAAACTACTATCACTTATATTGAAATATACAAAAATTATTAATAACTATTACAAATGGACATCCATCCTACTAGCATGAAAACTTACAGTAGGTTAAGAACCAATGACATCAATTTAGATCACTAAATCCTTCAAACACAAAGAATAAAAGCACAAAGTCTATTTTACATAATTTCTCAAAACCATCAAAAATTATTATTTAATTAAAGTTGCCAAATAAAGGTGGAAAGAATTGCAGGCAGTGAATTTCAAATGCCTCTGAGCTGATTCCCCCAGTAAAGCCAGTCTCTTGTGTATTGTTCCACTGTCACTTATTTACCACATTGACTTCATATGTGTTTATTTCTATTTGATAGTGTTAAATTTAGGGCATGTGTCACACACATATTTTAATTTTTTTTTCCCACCAGCACTTGGTTCTCTAGTTGATCCCATCTACTCATCAGAACTGCTATTTTATATCTAGAGCAGTGATTGAAGTCTCATGCAAATAACACACAGAAATTTTGGTCGGGGATTATTTAGATATCCTAAACTCTGTAGAGTTGCAGCTCAGCTTCAACCAGGTGCCTAAGCTGGGGCTGATCATACTTTCTTTGGAAAGCCTGGCCTACCATGCAGGCTGCAGAACTCTATTAGAAATATTTCTTTCTTTCTCAGTGCAAATTCAGTGATTTTAGGAATTCACATCATATTTGCTGCTGAATTTCTTCTGTAAAGTTCTGCTTCTTCCCATTCCTGAAGCAAGGAAGCATTTTAAACCCAAATGAAGGGAGCCATAATGTAAATATAAGACATGGATGCCAATTTTAAAACATAAGTGGATTTTTAAATTTTTTTTTACTATAATTGTTTTTTATAAAGCAGAAAAGAGTCCAGAAAAAGTTTGGTAACAACTTGTAAAAGTCACTCCTCATGACCATCTGAATATCAGATAAAAATTTTAAAATATTATGTGGATGAAAATGCTCCTTCCTTTTGGAACAAATCCATGCTTCCCTTTCAGTGACTAATTCCTGATTTTTATATCACACGTCACTTTTGAGTAAATGCCAAAAAAAAGAGGCAAAGGCTCTTTACAGTCAGTTGGTAGTTTTATACCCTAGGTTTAAATTGCAGGTCGACAGGAAACCTGGGTTTAATTTTTAAGTGTTACATTAAGAAAATAAAATATTTCTTACAAAATCAGCTACTTTACTGGAATGCCTCATGCCATACCCAGTTTATTTGCCTGTTTTAGGGACAGCTGGGGACTGTACATCATATTACAGGACTGAGTCAGGCTCCTTTCCCAAGCATAGCATGAATCACCTGGTGCCTCGGTATTTCCTCAGCTCGGCTCTTTCTTTGCAGCTCCTGCCTCTCACTGGACTCCATCAGGCTGGATGCTGATTGCTCTCCTTTCCAATTAGTGCCTTCCCAGTGAAGGCACTCACAGAATGAGCTCAGCTTCCTGCGTGGCCCAGAGGCTCCTCAGCCCTCCCATGAGTGTCAGGGCTGCTTATGCAAGGGTAGGAGTCAGAGCCAGGCCCTTAACCAGCAATTATGGCTCCCTTAAGTTACAAGGACCCTTCTCAGGGCCAAAAGGGCAAGAACTTGTTGATGTCCCTTTGCACTGGCTGGCTCTGAAGCTGATGTGCAGGTGCTGCCATTGCTAAACAAAGGTTTTAGTGGCAGGTCACATCCAGAACCTGCACGGCTGCAGCAGGAGGGCAAGGCAGACCCCTGGGCTTGCTGAATCTCCCAATTACTACACAAAGGACTAAAACACAGGGTCGTGGATAAAAGTGAATAAATGTTTCTAAATTCTTATCTTAAACACACTTAAGCTTAAAGCTATTTAATTGAGGATTTAAAAGCATGTATGCTTTATGAAGCTGGGGCTACCTGCTTCATTCTCTTGCTCTTATTTTTGCTTTTATCCTTTTAGTCTTGAAGAAGCCTAATTAGAAGCTTGAACAGGGCTCTCTCTCCCTGCCCTTAAATCAGTAATTGGCTTCAGTGCAGAGACTGTCAGGAAATTAACACATCACAACATGACAGCTGTTAATTTTTTCTCCTTATTTGTCATATGAATCACTGCTGATTTGCCAGAGTGCATAACAAATTAGTGGTCTGTAATCAGCGGCCTCTCTCCTGTGTGCAGCACCTACTTGTTTTTCCCCTTTTCTCCTGAAGTCCATTACTTCACTGCTTCAGCAGGAATGACTGTTGCTAGGTGTGTCATTGTCAATAAATCAGAATAAGCAGATGCTAAAAGCGCAAGAAGCTCTTTAAACTTTGATGAAGGCTTTTAGTTACATTTTTAAACTTACACTTGGAACTGGATTTTTTTTTTTTTAAATTGTCACTCCCTGGCATAATATACTGTCAAGTCTTCGGGTATCATCTAAAGCTTTGCATACTTCACAATGTAGAGCTGAAAATGTGATTTGCAAAAATTAAAAGAAGATATTTTCCTGAAGACAATTTTTAAAACGGTAAGGCCTGCTGTGGCCCCCACGTCAATAAATAACAATTAGACACAATGCACAGTGAGCTTTTCCTGTTGCCTTGAGATATATTTACTGTATTTTTGTATAATAAACTCTATTTTATATGAGTCAGCAAGCTCCACACACCAACTGAACTATATGCAGAAAAAAAGCCTCGAGTGCAAATATAAACCACAAAATTTGGGACAAAAAAATGAGTTAAATTCTATTCTCTCAGTGGTGCAATTAAATCTGAGTATTTTTGGCCACTTTTTCTTTTCTAGTTTTACAAATGATGATGTATATGAAGAAGGCCATGGGGATAATATGCAATTCTGTGCAAAAGCTGGAACACTTCTTCCTGTATCTCTGAGCTGTGCTGAGAACTGTTGTTCAGTTTAAGAGGTCTGCAACTGGCCAATGTTCTCCTAGAAATGGAAACATTTTGGAAATATGAACTGGAAAGATTGAAACCTAAATTACCTGATGCATACAACTAAGCTGAAATGACCCACTATGTAATCAGTATCTTCTGTCTCAGACAAATTAAAATAAAAACAAGAATGTGATATATTTCTTTAGCAAAAGGACCAAGTACAGACCCTGTCCTATGTTTCTTAATTGGTATTGAAACATGCTTAGAACACAAGGCTCCTATAAATTTTTCTAGTCCTCATAAAATATTTTTTTTCATTTCACCTAACCTGAATAAACCACTAAAAATCCAGAACAATGGAAAACAGTGAAACCTATACTCTGAAGCAAAATGCTGCACAATCCTTTGTGTACATCACACCTTTTCCTCAAGACTCAAGCACTCCACCTTCTCCTCCAGAAAGACATGGGGGAAAAACTCAAAGTATTCTAAGCTTGCCATGGTACCTGAAGGCTGGGCATTGCTGAGGAAGTGCTGCTTCATGGGACTCTGCTGGGAGCAAGGGCATCATCGCACCAGAGGCAGGAGGGGATCCCAGCCCTCTGAGGTCACTCCTGCAGGTGCTGGCCCCGAGCCAGCAGAGCACTCACTCACCTGCCCTGCTTTTAAGGTGAGCAGGGATTTAAGTGGCTCAGACACAAAGTGCTCTGTGTCTTGCAGGGCTCCACGCATGTGCTTATGAGTGAGATTTATTTTGTGATTCACAGACATCACACAATGCGCTCCTGCTCTGCCTCCATGGCTGCTGGTGAAATTTTCAATGAGCCTACTTGACAATGATAATTTAAACATTTCAAAATCTCTTCAGGAGAATTCTCCCTGCACTTAATTGGTGTTTTAGATTTACACGTATGTAAAAATATGAAATGGTTGTTAAAATGGTTATTTTGTATACAATGTATAAACCCATCCAAAATTTTGTGTAAAGTGTATTAAATAGTTATCTATATATAATATAAATGTATATTTAAAAAGTTACTAAAATGGTTATTTTCATGGCAATTATTATTTTTAAAATCTAAGGATGCAAATTATTTATCAATTTACATGTATTTTCTGCTATGATTTCTGTTATATAAAGAAATTAAGGTTTAACTACTTGTAAAATTTTAAAAATCCCCTTGATATTTGCATTCTTAAATACAACTCAAGGGTTCTTGGTTTTTTTTAAATATAAATTTTAATTTTTTCAAGAATAAAAATCAGCCCATTTCAGAAATTCTGTGTTGTTGTTCAGTCTTAATAAATATCTTCTGTGAGTACAATGTAAATTTTCCACTTTCTCTGTTATGCCTTGGTTTAAAAACACAACCCTAATTTTTTATTTACATTACAGAATCAGTTACCCTGAAAAGACCTGAAATTAGCAATTACAAAGGACAGGGCAACTCTCCCAGCCTTTTTGAAATGCCACTGCAAAGTGAATCTCCATACTGACTAAAAGGAGTTCCTTGACCTGCTGTAGTACCAAGGCACACAGGGACTGTCTCAGGCATCCCGAAGTCTTTAATAGGGTGTCTGGAGCAGACAGCCTTTGTGCAGAAAGGTCACCACTGAACACTGTTTACTGAGACTATAAATTATTATTTTTTTAGCCTAAGCAGATTCTACATGTCAAAAGCAGCACTAAGAAAATTGTGGTGAACCACTATGTGTTTCAGATTCCAGATTTCAAAAAAACCCTTTTCAATAACCATTGAGAAAAAGCCAGAAAGATCAACCAAGAACAGAAACATAAAACCACAACAAATCCAAGTCACATAGAAATGCTGAACAACACTGAATTACCTGCAGGTTTTCAAACTCCCTGTCATGAGGAAAATAATTGTACGACACCCACCAAATGTTAGGTCACTGTGTAGATGTGCAGCACTCATTTGCTCATCTCTCTGCTTTATCAGCACTTCTGGATGTATCATCTCCAAAATACCCCATCACTAATTAAAATTCAGAGCAGAGCAAGTATCAGTGGAGTCTGGTCAGAAAAGGAAAGGGTTGGCAGGTTACAGACAATGTTACAGCTATGTTTTGCTATGCCTTTCTGGTATGGGGTTCTCTGTAATTAGGGCAAGATCCTAACATTTCCATTATGTCACTTGTGTTAGCAACACCTGCTTTATTGGTGAAGAATTGAATGGCCAATGTTTATTTGTAATTCATACTGGCTGACCACTGTGTTGCTATTTAATAAGTAAAAAGCAGGGAGAATTGAAGTAGAGTAGACTTGGTATTTATTCTTAAACTTCCTTCCATTCCCCAAGATTTCAGGAGCCTGTTATTAGTGGATTTGCCAGCAACTATAAATACACCATAAACCAGCATGTACATTTAAATAAAGTGATGAGATGTTCTTAAGGGCAATTGACAACAATAGGAAATTTTACTGGGAAGTCTCCAGTCACCACTGTTTCCATTGTTATGAATCCTGAGAGAGATTCCTTCAAAAGTTCTGAAAATCCGCACAAGTAAAAAAACCAAAAAGCCACAAATTTAGCAATATATGCCCATGCAAAAGGCTTAAAAGTAGGCAACTTTCCCTAAAGGATGTAGAGGAATTATTTTCTATTAATACCCAAAAATTCTAAAAGTCACACCAAAACACTAAAAAGAATCATTATGCTGATTTACTAAGACAGAAACTTATATTCTAGCTCCCTGGGTATCCAGCATGAGACCTTAAAGAAGCCTTAAGGAATACATGTAATTGGTCCTATGTTCCTTAGCCTTAATTTTTTCTCCTTTCCCACTCATAGTTTCTAAAATTTCCACAATAAATATTTTCAATAACTTTTATGAAATAATATTTTAATGCTGTTTTCCAGGTAATGTTTTTTTAAAAGATGAGTGGGGAGTACTTGAGGTATGATTTTAGGAATCTTCATTACATAGAAAAAGGAAAAATCTTCCTAGACTGAGGAACTGGGGTTATAGCAAGATTTCCTGTGTTAATGCCTAAAATATCTAGCAGTGTTTCACCCTTCTGGAAAAAGTGAGGGTCAGCAGTAAAGGAGGAAAAAAAAAGGGTTTAGCCCTTGGTTTGATATTGCTCTTTAACAATATTCACCTTTTTTATTAAAGTACTTTGATGGCCATGAGAAATATACCTGCAAAGATAACTCTCTGCTGCCTAATACAGTGAATTACCATCAGTCTAATCTTATCTAGTGACTACTGGCAATTAGTACCAGGAGAACAAATTAGAAGCTGTTTTGTATATCAGATCATCACAGCATTTCAAAACACCTTTTCTGTTTAACAAACATTTCTTCATATCTCGTGATATGCTGGGATATCTTTAATTGCCATATAATTTGTAAAAGTCATATTGTCCATCTGGGGTCCCCCAGCTATGGAAGATTATTTGCAATATTGTAGGACAGTATTAACACCTGTCAGAATGCAAAAGGCTGGCTTAGCCTTCAATTAAAGCATTGATGAACCAATTTCCTTTCCTTTCCTTCTTGTTTTTTAAGACACAATGCAAAATGTCAGCTCTGAGGTCTTCAGTGAGTAAAGCCCATTGAAGGAAGCCAAACAGTGGTGAGAAGACTGCAAGAAGGTGGTGTTCAAGTGAAATCAGTCCAAGGTGGAAGCAGTTTCTAAGGGTGTGGTACCACAACAGCAGCTTGCTGACATCAGCCAGTTCCTCATAGATATCCCTGATATCTCTGATATTTGATATCCCTGGCATGGAGCAGGTGGGGAAAGGTCATCAGAGCTGAGCATGTCCTGAGAACTGTCTCACTCTGCTTTGTGCTTACCTTGTCCCACTGGGCAGAATGAAGAGTGAACTGCACTGGGAAAAGGAAAATGGCAACTAGCAAAAGGAGCTGGTGCAAATTCTACTGCACACTGGTGTTTAAAAATATCTTGGGAGATTTTTGTTTTAGGACAGAGCAGAGTTTTGAGATGTAACACTACTGACGTTGCTAAAAATCCTTTCTGCTGAATGTTCCTGTAAGGGATTTACATTATTAGATACTCAAAAGATCCTATGCAGCTCCAAAATCGACATCTAGATTATTTTCTAGAACAATGAGACCTGTGATGTTTATGTCTAAACCCAAAATTTCCTGGAAATATATTAGCATGTATTTCATAAGACATGAAGCTGAAAGCAATATCCAGTAAGTACCTGCATCCCTTCTATCCCAGAAGGTAACTCTGAAACTGAGCAACAAGAGGGCAAAAAAGAAAAGGAGGTACTGCAAAAGTTATTAGGCAGCTTTATAGACCAAAATAATCCAATATACTTTGGGGAAAATGGTGATTGCTACATTATTCAGAGAAAATTACAGAGCTTTTTGCTCCACTACAAAATCTCTATATTTCTTGTTATGTACAGAAGAAAAAAAAAGAAAATTGTGCAAGCCCTAAAATCTGGAATCCAATGCGAAAGGATTTACTTTAAGCCACAGAATGCTTAGCTATTAGATGACCTATAAACATTTTTGTTTCATGAGTGAATGTTTAATCTAGCACAATACTGTTCCAAAGGAAACCATTAATAGCAACATTTTGTAGCAGTTGTGTGCATGTCCCCACTGGACCTCTAAATGAAGTCTGCATAAGGACTGTAAAGGTAGTAACCCTGCAGCTACAGCTATAATTATCAGGATTTAATGGTGTTTATGAATGACTTGCTATGAGTCAAAGGATAATAATACGTCTTATTAAAAATTTATTCCAAGTTATTTTTATAAAACTTTACTCATTTACGTGTCACCAATGATTGTTCTTTTAAATGAAACAATAGAACAATAAGGAACATTTAGGCTTCAAGAGAAATCCTAGCACACGGTCATTATATAATGACTCAGTATAAACAAACAAACAACATGGAATCTATGTAACCTAGCAATTAAAAATATTACCCTGAAAGTGAATTAAAAAATACAATAAGCCAACTTAAAAAATATATCTCTGAAAAAAAGACTTTCTGTATCATATGAAAATAATGCTAAACTCCAGTTCTGATTCACTACACTAAATGACCAGAGATCGTTTTAGCAGCTAATCACTAAACATGATCCAAATGGAACTGCAGCCAGATGGCACATGGGATTCATGGAACATAGCTATCAGATCAACCACAAACCTGAATGAGCTAATGTAGCTCAAGATGCATTAACTAATGATTCCCAGGAAGCAAGCATTGCAAATGAAAGAAACCCAAAGAATTTTTTAATTTTTTGACAAACTTAATAACAATATACTCATGAGGGAAAGGAACTTCCTCATTCTAGGTCACAGAAAAGGGAGACGGAGAATCAAGATCATTTTTCATTTTTTTTTTTGACTAGTTACTGGTTTAGATCCAACAGAGCCCATTTAGTCTGGTATTTCTGTACTCTTTTCACTCCAAATTTTAGTCTCCAGCAGAATATTTAGACATTACCTAACTTTTAACAAACATGAGTAAGGATTTTTTTCTTCTGGAAAAGTCTACATATTGCATTGTTTTAGCCCATGGGTAAGAGAGACAGTCCCATTTAAAGAGTAGAAAACAACTATCAGGACTTTTTCACTCTGTACATATCTACTATTCATATAACATCCAAGGAATTTAAAACTCACCAGAAAATGAAATATATTGATTATGGAAAAATATTCACAAATGTCTTTGAGTTGTCATCTCTTTAAGACCAACTTCCTAAAGAGCTGCTAATGACACTCGGAGCCTTCCTCAATGCAGTGAGTTGGGAGGTCTGGTGTGTTTTCCTCTAATTGTCTATCTTAGCCCACCAGCTCAATACAGCACATAAAGGATTCCGCCTGTCTTACTATTTTGGATTTCACACTGGAACAAAGAGGTTTAAGAATCAGCATTGCTTTAATAGGGACTGGTGAGGACACACCAGAAAATGATTAAGGGATATGGGGAAAGAGGCAGCAGGTGCAGTGAAAGGAGAAGCAGTAAAAGGCAGAAGCAGTGAACTGTTACCCAATAGATGCCAGTAGAAGTACGAACACTCATTTTTACTTGACGAATATTTAAGTGCTTATGATTAAAACATGCTTTTAAAAACAGTGCTATGAGAAAGAAAATCTGAAAAAAGACAAAAATATACTCCAATCAAAAATAGTCTCAGCATAAATGAATAACTGGAGACTTTTTAAACTTGTCACTCAGTTCTGATCCTTAGCTAACCCTCAAAGACATGTTGTTGTAAAGGTTAATTAATTAAAGTGAACAGAAATGATTATTTGAGAGCTGTTAGGTAAGTGCAAAGTACTGTTACTATAGGTTAATATTTTGCTCTTAGGGCATAGCCATGCTTGACACCAATGTACATTACATCCTGAGATAAACAGTTTCAAAGCTCAGGGCCTTAGCCCTCTTCTGCTGAAGTAAATGGGAATCATTCTGTGGGTGTTCAAGACCTTTGGATTAGCTCTGAGGATATAGCTGTGTGGTATAAAGCCATCTCCTAGCTCCATTAGCATGTGCCTCTGGCTCAAGACAGCTAATCTGTTTTGCTTCTCAGGCAAGCTAATTAGATCAGCAGATAGAGCATAAAGCCTTTGAATCTTCAGAGAAATGCCACTGCTCTGGATAGGAGTAAGCACAGGAAACACAGGGAATTTGTATAAATAACTGAGTTCAGAACCCAGTGGTTCCCATGGACATCATGGAAATGCACAATGCTCACCACCCCTGGCCACAGGTCACCATTAGCAGGTGTTGTGTCTGCACATAAGAGATTTGAGCCACTTCTCCCAGGTGACACCTTAATATCAGTAGGTCCATCATGGTACAATCAGACATTTGTTCACAGAACTTCAACAGTTTGCTAAGAGCAGTGTAAGAATGTCTCATCTCCCTCTCACTGACCCCCTGCACACTCACCTGGGGTGAGATATGATGCATAACCAAGAAGATATCCAAGAAAACTGAGACCAGCCATCATTTCTTTCTCTCTGCCACCCTATAACAGCTGCAATTAGCTGAAACAATTAGACTAATTTCCTCATTGCATGGAACAGGATAGTCTATGGCTTTCTCTTTGGAGCCTATTAGACTAGAACTTCCCCCTTATAATTCAAAATATCCCACACTAAGGGCCTCATCTGTTTGATGAGGGACTCTGAGATGTGAAGGGATGAAAAGCAATGGTAAATTCCTTTGGAACTGAGTTCAGTTCTGTTAAGGTTAAAGCTAATTTAATTGACCATATAATTAAAAAAGTTATGATTTAAGAGCCTTGGACAGGCACCTTTATCATTTTATACTTGAGCAAATAAATAAGTTCAGAGCTGAATTTGAAGTCAGATCTCAAAATTTAGGATTGCTTGGACTTAACTATTTCACACATCACAAAAATTTATTTGTAGAGCTTAACTGGTACAACAAAAATTTTCTCATAACTGCTGTAATAACAGCGATGCACAAAGTAAAACCTCAAGTGGAATGTGTGAACAATAAAAATGCTGGTCCCTTTCACTGTAACAGGAATTGTTTTACCTGGTGCAGCTCACAGCAAGTTCATCCACTGAATAAGATCCTGGGCTAGAATTTCCCAAAGCTTGGGGACTCGATTTTCTCCATCCATTTCCTCTTTAAATCCTGCAAATGGGCAGCACTGACATTCTGTTAAAAAAGAACAGAAGGGAATTATCTATAAAAATGTTTATTTAAGGAATGTTTGGAAAGAATTATAAATATTTTATCTGTTCTTTTCCATCAACTAAGAAAAAAACATGAGGAGCTGCCTGATTCCTCATGTACTATTGTCTAAGAAAAGTCAGTCTGGTCCAAATGACAATGTAGAAGAAAAGTCAACAGTCTTTTCCCAGCTATTGTGTAAAACCACCTTATCAATTAATAAGAATTAATAGGAATTGTAAAAATTAAAAGATGGATTTGGGAATACAGACATCAATCCATTCTTTTCCAACAAACAAGGATACAGGTGATACACTGGTAAAAAACCAAATGCAGACAACTTCCTTCAATATGACATCACATAGTATTTTTAAATCAATATGCATACAAAATATTCTTCCAGGCATTAAAGTAGAAATTTGCTGATAATAATGCAATTATTGAAAGACTTATATGCATTGAAATGATCTTTAATAAGGGCAGGTTTTTTATTTCAATTTCGGCCAATAGTTGCTTAAAATAAAATAATTTTCCTGTAACAGTTACAGGGAAATATTTCTTTTTGTTTTTCTCATTTAAGTTCATCCTACCAATAATTCTTTTTTCTCACCTCCTCTCCTTCACTAAATGATGTTAAAAGTAAAAGAAAGGATGTTTGCCTACTTATTCTTGCTATCCAGAACAGAGCTGCCACCTGCCCTCCATCACATCTCTGTAGGAGGATGGAAATTCAGCAGAAACAAAGACCAGGAGTGAAGGCATTCATCCACATAGATTTACATTCTAACTGTGGAAACATTTTATGGTTTTAATTTAGACACCACAATATTTTTTAGTCTCTTCCTTTCAATGCTGCCATCTCTGCTTCCCTTTACACCTGTATGCTTATTGCTATTTGAAGTTTTCATGACTTATAACAGCAAATAGAAAACATTTTTTTCTATAAGATTTCCATCTCTAAAATAAGCAGCTTGGCACAACTGTATGGGCAATGTGTACAAATTTGCATACACTCTATATGTTGTTTTTGCCCCAGTATTTTCTATATTAGTTAATCACAGATGTACAATAGAAAAAAGAAAATACAAAATATTGCAATATATTATAAACTTACATTTAATAATTGATTCATTACTTAACAATACTTGAAGTATACATTAAATTTAAATTATATCTTATATCTGTCAGAAAAGAAAGACTACCTAGATGTTTTATGGGCACAAAGTCTCCAGGGAGTGTCACAAATTCACTTGATGTCTGTAAGTAATTAATTTTCCATTTGGATCTCTGATTTAGCTGAAGGATGTGTAAAAGCACATGCAGATAAGCAGTTAGGAATGGAGAGTTCTCTACTGACTGTGCATCTGAGCACCTTTTCACTCACTGTGTATTCTAAAAAATGTGAACTGTGCTGTCCTGAAGAAATAGGCACATGGTGCTGGTGTTTCCTACGGTCATGTTCAAAAACTAGACACAGGAATTCTTTCTGTTTTACACAAATCTTTCTTATTTTCTTCATCTAGGAGCACTGGCAGTTCAGCCACACAGATCTGATTTCTTTTTAAGAAAGAGTATCCCCAAGTATTATTGTAAAGGTCTGTGTTCCTGGGAAACAGACAATTAGATTGTATTTCAACCATTTTTGTTTTTACAGTGTCAATACTTATAACCATGGTACCAGAGACGGTTAATTTTTTATATCAATTATTCTTGTGATCTTATTTTCAACATATTTTTGTGAATTTTCATAAAATTTCCCTTGCATTCCTCACCCTAAAATTTTCCCAAAACATCTTCACTGCACTTTCAATGCACACAATTATTAGGCAATTTATCATTTTCAAATTATGAATAAAAATTATATTTGAAACCAAAATATTTTCTATCTTAAAATTAATAAGTTACTTCTATTTTAGTATTTCACAAATTAGCATTTTACAACAAATTTTTAATCTTGTTTTTGATTGAGTCCCCTTTCAAATTTTTCATTTCAGCTGTTCATTTGTTCTGCATTTCCCTTTGTATTCAATTGCCATGTAATTCCATTTCTATCACACAATTCCCTATGACTTCTTTCCTAGTTGGGTGCATATTGTCTCTGACTGGTCCAATGGAGTCACTTGAAGTCACACTTGAATCCAGCCTCTTCTCACACTGTGGGTTTGTCTGTTAAAAGCTCTGCCTAAAGCAACACCCAGAAGACCAAATGTTTGGTGAAAGGCAGAAAACAGCAGTGATTACTGGAGAAGATTCCCCCAGTCTTACAGAGTCAGGAGCTCCTTTTTCTTTATCATTTACACCTGTGTTAGCTGATGGCTTTTACTGCTTTGCCAGCAATTACCCATTTCATTCTCAGCAATTACCCATTTCATTCTCATTCTCTTCCCTCTCCTCCTCCACTCCTGATGTAAAGAAAAGACATCACATGGTAGATGTTGGTTCAGGCAGAGATGAAAATCTGTCCCTAATGTTGAGCTGTTGCTCCCCCTGTGCTGGCAGCCAGGTTGCAGCTCTGGGGGCCGCAGAGATCTGGGAAGGGAGAGCTGAGTTTGCCTTCTCCAGAGCTTGTGAAGCAGAGAAGACCTCACACAAGTTGTAATACATCTCCCAGCAGAGGTTACACAAGGACACACAGATCTGGATTAGACCCTGGGCACAAAGCACAAGGTTTAGAGTGCTGGAGTTGATAAAACCATGAAAAGGAAAGGTTTAAGCTATGCTTCATCCACCTCCCTCCTGCTCATCTTGAGCCTTGACATAAGCAGGTGCAGACTAGAAACCTTGAGCCTCCTCAAGCTGTCCTTGGTTATTTCAGCCCTGGAAAGTGTTCATTTGTTAAATGCTGCTTATCAGTGCTAGACAGCACTACAAAGCCCATATCCAAGTGAGAGGAAGTCAGAGAAATTCTCCTGAGCTCCAGGTGCTCCAATGGTGTCAGTAACTTTTTTCTCCTAGGGGGAACTAAGCAATTTGCTGTGTTCAGATCCACTTCACACCCACAGACAGACAGGTGCCATGAACCTCTTACCTATTTGACTGAGCCATCCCTCTGTGGAAAGAGAGCAATCTCTGTCTCTCTCTTATCTGTGTATTATTTCTATTCTGTGTAGTGCTGGATCATGAAAAACTGTTCTGTCCTACGCTGTAAGGTTTTGCTTTAAGGTCATCCCTCTCTCTCTGATTCAGAGCTTGCTTGAAAGAGGTTTGATTTGCAGATGTTCACCTTGTGTTTGATTCCACTTAATTTTCTCCTGTTTTGGCAGCCCTGTGTTGAAAGAATAATAAAAAAAAAAAATTAGCCATGTGGTAATTTGAGACAAATCAAAATGGAAAAGGCAAGAGAATTTTGATTTTGTCAGTCTTCTTTTTATAGGAGCTCTGTTTGCTCTATGACTGTTCACTGTGGCATTAACTTGTCTGTAAAATAGGTATAATTACATTTTCTTCCTTGATAAGGTGATCTACAATATATGGATTGCTAGGGTACATAAGTTATGCATTTTTAATAACGAGGGGATAGACCTGTACACATTTCAAGCTTCTTAAGAATTAATGTATCTTTAATATTATAAACTGTTAGGGTCTAAAGCTGAAAGCAGTTATGGATGTTTTTAATGTATTTTTTTGAAGTTCAATACAAAGCGTCACAAAGCATTGCATGTTTCCTGTTTGCAATCAAGGAAAATATTGGAAAATTTAAGAAAAAATAAAAAAACAAATAAAGTCACAACCCATTCTGAAGGAAAAAATCTTACTATATGATTTTCCTCCAATGCAGATTATGGGTCAACTCATAGTTAATATTATTTATATGAAGGTAAATGTCCTCTGCTCTACAGAAAGAATAAAGGCTCTATTCATGAAAATGTTAGAGCGAGATTGTATCTGAACAACAAAGATATTTTTAAAGCAATAAAATATTAAACAGATGCCAGTGTTTTCTTAGATACATAAATGGCCTGATATGGAAGACAGTCAGGTAATAGCTTTGAGCTGTGAATGTTTGCAACAAAATGTGTAGTCATATAAATCTCACTTGGATTGCATTGCACTAGAAAATCAAAATGCAGAACAGGCCTGTTGAAAGAGCTGTTAAAGTTCACAAATCTTTTCAGAAACCCAAGGCTGAGTTGATGTAGACTGATTTATTAATTTGATTTCAAATTCTGGAAAATTCTGATTTGGAGATATTTATGATTTAAAGAAGCACATAAATTAATGTCACAAATTTTCAAAAATTGTTTTAAAAACCAATTTAGATCCCAAACTCATGTCAAACTGTTGCAAGTTCTTTTTAAGGAAATCTGATAATATAAAACTGACGCATTTTGCCTATTTCTGGAGTAATTTCTGTGGCCAAATTGTTTCTAGTCATTAAATATATCAAATACATACAGAAAGAGAGAACTGCAGAAACCCATGGGCCAAAACTCAAGATGTCTATAACCTGAATTTATGTAGGTATAAACACATCACAGTTCCTTTGCCTCTGATGGTAGGAAGAAATTTTTCCCTGTGAGGGTGGTGGGACACTGGAGAGGTTGCCCTCTGGATGGAGGCTCTGGATGCTCCAAGCCTGGCAGTGCTCAAGGCCAGGTTGGATAAGGCCTCCAGCAACCTGGTTTGGTGGGTGGTGTCCCTGCCCATGGCAGGAGGGTTGGGATTAGATGATTTTTAAGGTCTATTCCAAGCTCTTACCCTTCTATGATTGCATTTTTCACCTCCTGTTAAGGCAGATGTGGTCAGCAGGCACAAGTTCAGAACCAGATGCAGGAAATAACAATCACAGCTCCCCTGCCAGCTTCCAAATGACTCCAGGATCCAGCAAATTCACTCAGAATCTCAGAGCAGGCTGTTCTTCTTACTTCATGCCTCTGTGGGCTAGGACAGCCACCAGGAAAAACAAAATGGGATCTGAGAACAAGAAGACGAAAGCTGCTCAGCTCAGACCATTCACCTGCAAAATGCCAAGTGTCCCACAACACTTGGGTTCCATCAGCTGCAGCACTTCAGGCTGCACACTTATGGATGTGCTTTAGGATATAGCAGAGAATCACAGAACATTCTGGGTGGGAAGAGACCCACAAGGGTCGAGAGTCCAATGCTGTCCCTGCAGACCCCCAGCAATCCCCCTGTGCATCCCTGCTGTCCAAAGGCTCCTGGAGCTCTGGCAGCCTCGGGGCTGTGCCCATTGCCTGGGAGCCTGGGCAGTGCCCACCCTCTGGGGGAAGAGCCTTTCTCTAATATCCAACCTAACCCTGCCCTGACACACCTTCAGGCCATTCCCTCAGGTCCTATCACTGGTCACCAATTTTTTCTGTGTCATGACATTTTTTTCCCTGGGTGGGCCCTAAAATAGGTTTCCCCAGAATGTTTCTCTTCTGTTTCAAAGTGATTTGGTTCCTCTCTTTTTGAAAGCTTCACTAATAACCCCCTGAAGATTTCCTCATCTCTCTAATTTGTGAATGGAGTAATATGGGATCTCTGTGGATAGAGATTTCTGAAAAAGAAAAGGGTCTGCTTAGGATGCTATGACTCCTTATCAAGTATGTAGCAGAAATTATTTTAGAGGACCATTTAATTCTGCTCTTAGGTGTTTCTCATTATCAGGCTCTCTAGCACATGGATTAGTAGCAATTCCACTGTTCCAGAGCTTTTGTCATTAACAGCATCCCACCTCCAGCAACCTCTGCTAGTCAATAATAATAGCTTGTTTAAAAATAGCAGCATCAACTTGTTTGCACTGTTATTATCTGTGCATGGCTTATTTCCCCACAAGACTCTGGGATGGTGCATAACCTGCTCTCTGGGTCTTCTTTTACTCCCTTTTTCAAAGCATGTTTTAAGATCAGGAGAGGAGACAGACATATTTTTAGCAAATACTAGTAATGTAATTGCAACGCTGTTACAGTCCCCAAAAGTAAAATACTGCAGTTAGAAGGAGCTGTATATTCATTAGTCAATAAAGTATTACCACACAATTTATTGAATTGTAACACTATTTTTCCTTGATGAAGATGTTGTGCAGCTTTCATCTTCATATAAATCTCAGTGATTAATTTAGCATTCAGAGCTGGAATAAGAATAAGAAACCCAGGCCAAATTCCAATCCAGCCTTCCAGCATCATGTCCTCTCCTCTCACTTCAGACTCACATTCAGACATTCAATTTTACTATAACACAGTTTAAAAATTAAATATTGATATGAATGGTGGATTTTGTAGGGCTGTATCTTCCCTACATGCCACTAATTCATTGTCTTTATCCTACAATCTGACAACTACTCCATTCAGGTAGATGCTCTTGTTTGTGAGTACAGAAGGTGATTCAAAAGGCATTGCTACACAGCATAAAGACAATTTATTATGCCAACATACTGTATCTTCCTCTGTAGATTAACATAAATAATTTTTGTAATACTGCACTGCACTAGAATATGCTTAAAGCTAATTGAATACAAAATGAATATACTTTTTATATTTCCTCATGAATTACAGTTAAGCCTTCTATTTTGTGACAGAAACCTAGAATTAAAGCAGAAGAAACAATTAATGTTATAATTATGTGTTTCTAAACTTATATTCAAAAGCATTGGCAAATTATTGTCAGAATATTTGCATACAAGCTGAACAATTAAGTTGTCAGCTGATTCTATTTCTTCTTATTTTTCTTGTTTAACTGGTTAATTTTTTAATCTATTTTGTTATCAGAGCCAGTCAGAACTTTCAACACTATTTCGTTGCTTAATTTAAAATAGCATAGGTGGAGATACATTAGCAAAAGGAAGAAGAGAAATACATTGATATTTTTAGTATATTTCTCTTACTTTCCGAGTATCTGACAGTTCTGGAAAGTGAATTAATAGCATACATGGCAAAAGAATGGTAGACCTTCTGTCAACTGAGAGCTGCAGTAAAACCTTCATTCAGTTGTGCTGGAGGTGGGATTTTCATCACAGTGTTATGCTGTATTTTTTCCCTAGCACAGCAAACCAATAACTCTTAGTTTATTAGAAATATCATTAAAAGTTTTCCTTTTTTAAATACGAAGAAACACTTGACCCAAAAGGGTAAATAGTTTGATTCTCATAAATAGAGGGTGAATTGCTCTATGTTAGAAAAAAATTAATAGTACAGCTCCTTTCACAAGAAGAACCCTCTGAAAACAATATCCCAATTTCCTGCAGACACTGTCAAATTGAGATATGTCACACATGAAAATTCAAGCCCATTTCTTGTATTGTTTTACTTCTGCTTTGGCCATGACATTAGCAGATTTGATGTCTGCAAGAAGAAAAAAATAATCATTATTTAATCTGTGAAATCCACTGGCAAACACATTTTTCTTTCTTTATTTTTTTCTTTCTTTTTATTTTTTAACCTTGAGTTAAGCAATCAGATCTCTGAAAAAGCTATATTTAGATTTTTTTTTTAATTGACCCATTATTTTGCTTGCTTTCACTGCCAGAACCCCCTACTGCAAACAAGGATAAGGATGCTACCTGGACTTCATTTGATGAATAGTTTTAATTAAAATATTCTGTACCATAAGTATTTTAATGTTACAGACAAACCAAAGGTATGCAGTAATAAATTAAATTATACATTTAAATTAATCTATAAATATGCTATAAAATTGACAGGATATTTTTAAGATAGAGAATGAGACATGGATTGCTAATTATGACAATTAAATATCATGAGTAAAAATAAATGACAATCAATATCCTAGAACCATTTTGTAAAAAGAAAAAAGGGAGGAAATATAATATCATTTAGATGTCTATAAAGGTGAAAAATTATTAACAAGTTAGAGTCCTGATTTTTCTATTGTAATAAAATGATAAGCAGTAGAACATTATACTTTTCATCACTGCTAGCCATAAATACTGTGCATATACTGTACTGGCACAATCCATTATGGGATTCTTCTATTTGGATCTATTATGTTCAGGATAATAACATGTTTAATTTTTACTAATAAAATTTCCAGGGTTTCTGCTCACTCTGACTCTCATCTAGAAGCCTGTGAACTTATTGGAAGCTTTTCCTTTGCATTTAATGAATTTTGGATCAGTCCCCACTTTAAGAAAAAAAAAAGTAAAAAAAACCAACTAAACCAAAGAAAAATTAACCAAACAGCAACAAATAAATGCAAGTTGCAGCAGTGTAGTGGTTATGCACACACAATCAAGGCCTCAGCACCATTGATTCTTTTTCTGTATGAGGAGCCACCCAGGGTTCCTTCCTATTAGCAGATATCTGGACCAAGCATTAGCTCACATGCCACAGGACACCCACCTGAAATTCTTTCCTTAATTACTTCCTCACACCAGAAGAACATTAAGGCCAGCCAAAAGACACAGCTCTGCTTTGTCTGCAGTGCTGTGTTAGGGGTAGTAAATGTGTAAATTGGGTGGAAACCCATTAAATTACTGTCTCAAAATTGTCTGTTTTAATAGTATTAATGTCCCAGCCATGATATGAATTTACAGTCCATCTTCTTCACAGCCATTTATCAAAATGGTAAAGGCAAAAAAAGTGAAGATTGGACTTTTTTTTTCATCCTGGATATTTGGGCTAATAGTCATTATTATATTCATATTAAAAGCCAACTCCATGTCTTTCAATCATACATTTTTCTTCTAATTAAGGCATATTCACTTTTTTGCTAATTAGGTATTCTTTGTTGCACAATGTTTGCTCTAATCTTTTGGAATCTCTCTCAATATCCAGTCATTGCCTTCATTACTGGCTCCCCTAGAATCCAACCAAAGCATGTTATTTTTTCTGCTAATTATATCCTCATTTACAGATTGTTGCCTTCTCTGATTGGCTCTTTAAACCAGTTGCTATGACTTCATTAGCAATGTCTTCTGACCCTGTTATTTCTTGTGACAGGATTTGCTCCACTTGTCCTGTAGCACTGTATCCCAGGGTCACTCCTCTCCCGGGCTGGAATAGTGTCAAACACGAAAGGTTTAGGGCAGAGAAAATCACTGCTGAAGTTGCTAATTACCACATGCAGCAACGGTACAAATTAGTGCTTCTAGCAGTTTAGGGAAAAAAAAAAAAAAAAGAAAAAAAAAAAAGAGTGTTTTAAAGGTGTCATTAACAGGTTAGTTTCATTTATATATGTGCTTGACAAAAAAAAAGTGATCGTAGTGTGTTTTTGCTTTTACAATCTCTCCATCAAATAAGTGTTTTTAAATCATGTGGGATTTCTTTCAATGCTATATGGCAATAAAATTACTGAATAAAGCATTCTTGAGCTCGATGATTTTAGAAGACAAGTATTTCTAAACAGATTTCCCTATTGTAACTTGAATTTCAGAATCTTGTAGTGTATTAGGATTTGATTTCTAACTGTCCTATAGAAATAGTGGTCTCCCTTAAAACAAGGGTTACATTTCCAGGCATTCAGAAAAAATAAGTAATTATACAAGGACAACATATTAAGAGAAAATTAAAATATATGGAACTGCAGTGAAGTACTAATACAATGCTTATATTAAGCTGGAGAATGGCATGAGATTACAATTTTCATGGGGTACAAACTGCATATTGTGCTAATTGTGTTCCCCACTTTTAGTCTCTCGCAAATCTGAATAATCCATTACCAGAAACAGAGATTCAAGCACATAGCAGAGTTTAATACAAGTTAGTTAATATGAAAAACGCTGTATCTAGTTGTTTGCAAAATTACTTTTGTTGATTAAAAGGCTCTTCAGAACTTCCGGCTTGTGAAAGGGTTTTAAATTGTCTAATGCTGATTGTGATTGCTATGCAGAAAAAAGGCAATGCGAAGCAAACCATTATATCACTGAATCTTTGTTAAGCAGGCCTTGAAAGTGCTTGACAGCATAATTAATCTTGTGATATGAACAAAGAAACCAACTCAATAGTATTGAAGATGCTTATTAAAAATACTAAATACCTTTTTCCACTTAAAAACCTTTTGAAATACTGTGGAAAGTGCCATTACCTTTTTTTGTTTTTGCACTATTTTAGTCTAGAATTGATACAAGGGACACATGGCATGAGAAAAAGAATAAACTGGATGACAATAAAAATTAGTTTGAAAAACAATGCTCCCTGATTTGGGGTGTCAGCTAAGCAACCTCCAAGCATTACAAAAGACCCCTGCATACACACACACACAGTGTCCACTGCTGTTAGCTTCAAAAGTTATTTAAAATAATCACTGGTTGTCAGTCACATTACACTTTCAAAGTAAATCTTATTAAAATCATTTATATTTAAATGGATAACATCAATTTTAATTGTTGCTTCTGCCTTACGCGGTGACTGCATTGTGCGATACCGTACCAGAGCAGATCATACACGTAAGATTCCCCGATACAGTGGGATGTGTTTGTGGTGTAAGTTAATCCCAAATATACTGAGGGGAGCAATACAAAGATATGGAGAGCGTGCTGTGACACGGGCTGGAAGGAAATTTACCCACAGCTTGTAATGTGCATGTTTGCAGCATGCAGAGACAGAGGGAACCAGCCTTTGCAGAGGGAAGCTGCTGACTTTCAGCTGAATGTACAGTCTGTTTTGAAAATTCATTAAAAAATTACAATTATGGAAATTAATGTTTAGAAAATCACCACTTTTGATGCCCTTCAATTTATTAAGAACCTGATGCTGCTCCCAATGTTAACATTATCTCTTTAAGGCAAATTTATCTGTTTAATTCTGGAAAGCGTAATTATGCAACTAGGACTCGATCCTGCAAGACAAACAGAACTAGGGAAAGAAAAAAATGCAGGCACTGTGGCAGATATAGCCCAGCTATCCTGATCCTTTTTAAGACAGAAGGTTGGTCAGAGTGAGTTAATGACTGGTCCCACAGGCTGGCTGACTGGAGGCTGCTCCTTGCATACACCAGCCAAGGAGTCATCCTGGGAGGATCACAGTTTTCTGGGAGATGGCATCTCAGGTTTTGGTCTCTGTGGCCTCTTGATGCCATAAAATATGCTGTTCTTGTTTTCTAATAAGGTCAACTGTTCTGTATACCCAGATAAAGAACTGCAGAGTGGAGCAGGAGAATACAATAAAATAAGCAAAGCAGCAGTTATGAACTTCCTTTCAAGTATCTTTTTAAGCACTGTATGTTGACTATGCCTGTTTGTTACCCTGCCAGTCTAAATTTTCTTTCCTGATTCTTGAGCACTGAAGGTACTTTCTCAGAGCAGCAAAGTTCATTGTGTTATGAAAAGAACCATACTGCACAGTTCTGTCTCATGAAAAAGCCTCCACACACAGACAAACATTCAGCACTGACACTATTTTAGACTGTGTGTGTGATCTTTGGAGAGAACACTGCCTTATTTCCATTGAAATTATATGTAGCAGAGTGCAGCCCTGCTTCTGATCCAGGGCTGCAGACATTACTTTAAATACATTTACCTGCCTTGGCTGTGAGAAATCAGCAAAGCTTAGTGCATCAAGCCCTGATGATGAGGAGCAGGAGCCTTCTTTCAAACTTTCCTGATGCTGCTGGCTGTTGCAGTCCTCCATGAAAATGCCAAACCTATTGATTAAAATACAGGTTGAATTTGGAGGTAAATACACCTTACTTTTTCCTACCTTCAAGTTTTCAATACTCTCCAAAGACATTAAAAGCTGTGTTTCATTTTAATAACAGTGAATCATCTCTGAGGTTGATTGTCCTTGCTCAGGCAAGGCTTCCTGTGACATATGGCAATCTTGCCTGAGCACAGACAGCGTGGGAGGCTCTGATGGCAATCGTTACTGCAATTAGCAAACCACACAACCATATTCATGTTTTACTTTATAGTTCTGATTCTAAACACTGGACCTTTTCTTGAATCCTCTATGTACAGAACTCCCATTAATTAAAATCAAACAGCAAGAAATATATAAAAAAATCAATGGTAGAATATGACTCATGTTATTTAATTAATGGGTAATTCCTCGCGTCAATATGCTGAGAAAGCTTGAACTTAACCTTTAGGATTAAAAAATTCACCATGTGAGAAAATTTGCTTTTTCCTAATCACATTTCTCCTTAACAGATTTTAAAAACACACGTAAAATCTGTTGGTCAAAGTGTTTAAGTACATACAATCCCTAAAATTGTAAGTAAACTACTATTGCTATCCACATCAACATAGATAATGGCAGGAACAAAAAACACCTACAGGTGCACATGTACTGGAATACACAAAAAGCTGCAGTGCCTTCAAATGATCACAACATCAGCCCACCAGCTATATCTTTCTTCTCTTTTTGTCTTTCCTCAGCCTTTCTCTTCAAAATTACCACACAGGTGTCATTTGTTGAGCTATGTAAAGTCAAGGAGCACATGGAGACAAAGTCTGTATTTCATAATAACTCAGCAATATGGATTTTGGCCTTAAGGGTACACTCATTCAAACAAGAGAATAGCAGTAAGAAAGCCCATGAGCAAAATCTTAGAACCTCACAAAAGGAGGTGTTCATTCAGGGGTGAACATTTTATTTCAAGTTTAATAAATTTCATTTTCAAAGAATTGCCAACTCACACAAATTTGTCACTAATCATCAAATCGGAGATCCTTTCTTTCCTGCTCACAATGCTAGGAGTAGGCACTCCATTCCTCACTATCTGTTAAAATGGTTTCCTTTTAGCTACTGCAGTTTTTCCTCAGTTTAGATAGTTCCTTCCTCCCCGTTCTCCCTGGAAGCTGTAACAAGTCTTGCATCTACATTGTCTTAACTTACTAAAGGAAAAAAAAAATCCCTCAGCAGTTCATGTTTCCTATCCACAGGGGTCTGAAGCATCACCAGTGGTGGAAGAATCATTAGGAAGACTCAAGACAGCCTAGGAATCCTTACATGCCCTCTGAAGGACTTTGAACATCCAAAATCACCCTGGGCTCACAAGACTACAGGGCTTGATCCAAAACATTTCCTGGTGATATCCCCCCTGCCAGTGTCATTCTCTTTTACTTTAAGAAATATTTATAAGAAGGCAGGATGTGGATCTGGTTTTTTGGACCTTTTATAGTGACCTAAGACACCAAAACAGGCCTTCTAGCAACTCAGAGAAAACAAGGGGAACCTTTAGAAGCACAGGGAGTTGGGTTTTCTCCCTTTGGTACCCAGACATGCAGATTCACTGGGAGGGAGTAGTCAGATAGCTAAAACCACAGACAGCAACCTGACACCACACTGGATGCCACTAGACCCTTTCTAACCCATTTTAACCTCCTTTTTCCCTATTGCCAGGATTGGAGAGTCATGGCAGAAACACTGCCCTGTTGTGAACAGCAAGTGTCCTTGGCTAAGAAGAGGAGCTGCTGGATGCTAGGCCTGGAAAAGGTGCCACAGATAACAAATGAGGGCCAAAAGACTTTTTATTTTCATTTTCAGTTCATTTTTCCTTGAATCTCATAGGGAAAGACACAGTCCATATTCTTTTGTAGCTTTTAGCACTGCATTTGCCAACCCAGAGGTAGGATTCTTTATCCAGGTATGAACAAGGGCCCCAGATTTTCTGTGCATATTTTTTTCCACAGTTACAGGCTGATGCTATGGGAGCAGCCTCTGTTTCTCAGGTACTTTGAAGCAGAACATGACCAGAACAGTCTGTGTTTACATTCCTTGTCTTGAAGTATTTTGCACCAAATGATAGCTGTAAGAGGGTCAATGGATGTATTAAATCTGGACAAACCTGAAACATTCCAGATGCCCCACCCCAGTCAGGGGGGCTGTGGCACGAGCCTTGTGCCCAGCCTGAGCTGGCTGCTATAACAAAGGGGCTGTGTGAAAATAGTACCTAGGAGTGAATTTTCACTGCTGTATGCTGACTCCAGTAAACTGGGATTTCTAATGTATTCTGAACACGTCTTGACTAATATGTGCTGGCTTGTATGTAAATGTTTCCTGTTGTTTGTTGTGTTTTTTATTTAAATTCTCCTAATGGACCAGGCTGCCCTAGGAACGTCATTATATGCAGGACTACATGATCATCAGCATGCTCTCATTGCAAGGCAATGCAGCTTGTTTATACTTGACAGTAAGAAGTTTGTACATTTAGGCCAAGCATTTCTGTGGTTTAGAGCACCTTTCTCAAAGTCCTGAATTCCAACATTCCCTTCCTCTCTGAAGAGCAAGGCCACCCAACCATTCCCTGCTCCTGGCAAGAGGGACATCAGAACACATAAGTGCAAGACAAGAGTATTTCATAAAAGAAACACTTTTCAGTCACAGTCCTCTCACACAGCAGAAATGAGGACAGGCAGTATCAGAGAACTCACAAGATGACAGAAGGATAAAGAGCATCAGTAAATCTTCCTCTGGTCAAGCCCTGACATTTGCAAAGTACGCAGAGAAATAGTGTACCTCATCTTCTTCTTCAGAGCCACCCTTCTTGGACCGAGAGCTGCAGCTGTAGCACAGTAAACACAGGAAGTTTGGATCAGATCAGCCAGGGAGAAGATAAATTCCTCTTCTATGACTGCATCCCGCAATGGGAGCCCTTTTTCACTAATGGCATATTCCAACCTCTATGACCAGAGCAGTGCCTAATAGAGTACTGCTGGCAGGAAACTTTTCTTGGTAAGAATGACAGTAAAGATGGGGAGAAATTATTTTTAAAAAATTAAGTGCAGAGGAATGAAAAAGCTAACGAAAAAGCAACTTAGTTTTTCATGGCTTGTTAAAACAATAAAGAGGGTTTAGGATCATAGAGCTGGAGGATTAGGAGGATCAGGAATCCAATCTGGGATGGGACCTTCCAAACACAAAAAGTGTTGAAAATGGTACATGGGAAAAAAAGACTATTAAGAACAAAAACATAAACGTAGCTGGAAATTGGTAGAGTGTTGTAAGAGAAACAGAGGTAAAATGAGAAGCAAGAAAGTAGTAATTCTGAAGATGAAAACTGAATGAAATTATAGCCTATGTTAACTGCCCAACCTTCCTTTTCTCCCTAATCACTTTTGGATTCATTGCCCTATGTGACACAGCATAATTAGAGGTAATTATAGCAATACAGATTTCATGAAAATTAGCTGTATGAAGAAAGACCTCTATAGCATCTCTACTATGTGCAGAAAAGGCAGACACAATACTTTCCTCCATTTAGCAGAAGTCAGCTGGCCAGTCAGCTCCCATCTACTCCCAGCACTGCCAGACCCTGCCCAGCCATGGTGTGGTGAACAGAGAAGATAAAGGTTGTATAGCTGAGAGGTCAGGCTTCATTTGTTCTCTTGTTCATGAAAACATCATGATATTCTGTTTAAATCTGAAGAATTTTAAGTGAATTATGAGTTGAGAGCTTTACTTCACATGCAACAATAATGAGAGCTTGTTTGTTTGCCACTAGAATTCTAATTATTCTAATGATCTGCTATTTAGCTTACTATTGTAGACTAGAGATTATGAAGGGGAATTTACTTTTGATTAAGATGAGAATGAGAGAACAGAGTCTCAATGATTTGTGTGCTTGCAAAGTTTGACAGAGTACAGATTTACTGGTTTCCATGAAATTTCAGTGCAACAGTTCTAGAATTCAAGATAACATGAATTCTCACTTAAAAATTAACTAATTCTTCAATTAATTACAAAACCTGAAAAAATTAAAATTCCCCTACATTCTTAGCTTTCTCCCCATGCAATAAAAAAAAGTATCAGTAGTGTCTAAAATTTACTCATAAACGCAAATCTAACAAATCCTGAAGGAGCAGTCTTACAGAAGAACAAGCTGAGCTTTTAAAAAGCCCATGATTAACAGCACAAAAACATGTGCAAAGATAGGAGACAATTTTTTTTTCTACTCAAAATATAGCATATGCCATTTCTAGCGACAATGTTTGCATGTTATCAGAAGTCAAAGCAATTAAGAAATTTTTCAAGATTACTGCTATGTACAGAATTAAATTTACATTGGAATGTATTTAAGACACCATTCTAACAATATCTTGAATTTTTCACTGAAAGATCAGCTGGTACATTTTGTCCACACCCAGAAAATCATAGGTCAAGTAGGATCTGAACTCAAGTTGGGAAATTCTCAAGTTCTGTCTTTGGATATTTGATAACAAGTCAGTAAAGAAGACAGACAACCTTCCAGGGGGGTAAGAGACACAGATTTAACCATTACATGATATCTCATGAATGGACATAATGTGTTCTGAGTTACCATAAGTAAAATTAACAGTATGGAATATGCATTGCAGTTAGATTGATTGCTGAGCAAAGCTTCTTGCCATTCACATGCATAGGTAGGAGCAGTTCATCATGGTTCAGATGTAAAAGAGGAAATTAAGGACAAAAATATTTGATACATCCATAATGCAAACTCAGACATCATATAGTTTTGCTGGACAGCTCAGGTTTTAGTCATTGAAATTAGTGAGACTGATTATACACTGATTATAAATTTAGAAATTAGCTATCCAAATTTATAGATATTTTAAAAGGAAGGGTTCATCAAAAATCAGCATTCCAACACAGAGGCCCCCTGCTTGTAGCTCTGCTTGGTGGGTGAGCAGTTCAACAGAAAACGAGGAGTTTACACCAGAGCTACACATAGATCTCAGTTGTTTACAGAAGAGATGATCTTCCCAGGTAACTGCCTGCACTCTCTATTTGAAATACATCTCCACTGGTAGAGCAACAGCTTGAGTTTGATGGATATTCTTGTTGCATTCTGAGGTGTGAAGAAAAGGCCTGAACTGTGCATATGCTATAGAAGACAGTTTTCGCTATTACTTCTGGTGGCTCATTGTAGCTGTTACTGCTTTGTTCACAACCTTTGCACTCTGTGATGTCTCTTGAAAATACAGCATTTATTTCACTGGTTGCCTTCAATTAAAGTGGCAATTCTGCTCTGAAGAAAAATCTGCAAAATGCCATTTGACTCAGGGTTTTTTTGTGACTCCCAAACGAATGTGTTCATTTTATGTATGTAAATGTGAATGCCAGCTCCACAGGCACAACCTGAGAGTTGAGCTGGTTCTTCTCTTCATCCTGTCTCTGTGACTGTGCCCTTTACTAATTCTTGGGCTGCCTCAATGTAATTGCTTGTACACAGATTTGCAGAAGGGGCAAAGAATGGACCGAATCATCCTGCCCTACCTTAGTGGTTTTGTAGCTATACTTAAATAAGAATATAAACAAGTTAAAAATAAAAAGGTTTTGTTTTTGGTTTTTTTAAAAAAAAACAAAAACAAAAACAAACAAACCAAAAAACCCCAGCAGTTAGTTATACAGGAACTCATACACCTAGATGAAGGCTGTGCTAAAACAGTATTTGCATGACAGGTTTAAAAAAGTTGAATTTCGTTTTAAAGTCCAGAAAAATCACATTGTTTGTGAGAAGGTTGTCCATGAGTGTGAAACAGGGAATTTTTTTTCAACCTCAACATTTATAAATAGTTAAAATACAGCAATACTCCCTTGTACTGCAGATAGAAATGACTGCAAGCATCACTTGGTATAAGGAATCTGAAAGCAACTCAAGGCAGAGAGGATGGATAAAGCTGAAAAACTGGATACAGTTATATCTGTAGCAGAGACTGATCTTAAGTCCTCCAGAACATCCTCCTTTACTTTCTCTTTCCAGGTATTCCTGAACAAAAGGCATTTCTGAAGAAAATCCCATCTAAACAGGACTGATTCTTCATATTAATCAGTTGTGAAGAGATCATCCCACTTGGATGGCATGATAAATACATCTTAAAATGAAAAAAATGCAGTAGGAGTTGGAAAGGCTAGCTTTACATTTCTGATGCTTTCCCACACAAGCATAGAGAATCTTTACACAGAACTGTATTCAGTATAGAATTTTTCAAAACCTAAACATGCTGACTGCATTTCTTAGAAAAAACAGAGATTTTTTTAGAGCTGGTTTAAGGGTTTGATGATTGTGGGAGAATTGGAATAGTAAGTCTTTTTTAACTTCCTCTTCGTACCTACATAAAAGGCATTCTCTAGAAATGAAGAATACTTATTCAGTTGAAAAGCTACTCATGGCAGAAACAATTAAAAACAGAAGTATGAAAAATATGGGTGGCATCAAACATACTATAGATACCTAGTGCTGTGTGATATTACTTGTTAATTTTTCACAGACACACACAATTTAAATATTTAAGAATTCAGTCTTCCAGTTTATCATAACATATTTTTTAAGGAAATTGGTGAGGTACATGTTTTGTAAGTCTGAATCTAGACTTGGTTATTTTGGCATCCAGGTATTCCATACCAACTGACACTAAATCTGTTTAGCCTCATAGATCAGTAATTTTTCCCTGTTTCTCACACATGCATTTTTATGTCTCTCCTACAATTTCCTTTATGGGTGAGCAAGACAAAGCTGGCTGCCTGGAATATTGCTCAATGTGTATTGAGATTACAATAATTCAGTTAAGCACAGGTCCATATATCTACCATAGGATGCTCCTCCGGATGCTCTTGTATTACTTTCCCACATGGCAATTAAAGCAGCTTTAGGAATAGCTTGTCATATATTTACCTTGAATGGACTGCATTCTAATAGGGGTAAGCTGCAGCCATGAATTTTATGCCCACTGTATGAAAGAGCAATATCAGTCCATCTCTGCTGGCTAAAACACTCCTTGCTGAGCAGATGGCTGATTCACTGTCTTGTAGATTCTTCATGGCCAACTTTTAAGCATAGTGACTTGCCACTAATAAGACACAGTAGAAGAACATGGTGTTCTTTCATATTTCAAAACAGTATTTCAACTCCAAAAAATTCCAGTAAAGAGTTTCTGAGATGTGCAAAAACAGTATCAGCTGATCCAGAGGGCTCAGTAACCACAGTATAGGAAAGTTTTTGCTGTAATTCCCACAAGGATTTTAATTATACTGTTTTGTCTTTTCAGTTGGAGACAGCATTTCCTATTGAACTGCTATTATGGTATTGACAACTCAGGTGTTCAGCTTTATTCTTTTGCACTGAGCAAGCAAATTACTTCATATTTATATCCTGAACTAACGTTTCAAGAAGCTATGAATGGATTGATGCTGTTGTGGATATGTTACCAACCCCCAGCACTTCACTGTTGAATATAATACTAAGCAAAACCAGCAGCTGCCATTCATTCTCTGAGCTGCTCTAAGAATGAAACACATTCCCAAGGATTTTTTTAAAGTATCAATTACTATTGTTTTGTCACATTAGAAAGCATTTTAGAGCAGGATTCATCTGCCCAAATATAGATGAAGCCATCTGCACCTGAGCTACTTGTGAGGGCTCCCTTTATAGTCAGTGGAGAGAAACAGACACTTTTAGAGTGCAATTGATCTTCTCTTAAGATTGACAGCTACACTGTAGACATCTAAAGTTGGATGAGATTAATAGTGTCCCCAACATTTGTTAAATTATGCAAGATTCTATATAAATAGAAGACAAAGTCTCTTCCCTAAAGAGCTTTCATCTTCAGTCAATACATTCCCAGAACTGAGCATCTAAATTGCTTGTCTTTGTCAAGTGCCTCCCTTTGATGTTATTCCATAAGGTGTTCTCTAGTTTTTCTGGACAACCACAGCACTCACTTGAGAAAGCAATACATTCAGGACAGGGAGCAGAAGAATTACCAAAAGCAGCTCTGAGAGCTATTTTTCTAGCATAGTGATAGGTAACTTTTGAAAAGTTTTTATTTATCTTTTTAGAAGTGAGTTGTATTTTGTCAATTTTTACTGACAAGCTGGTAAGGCAAGCACTTCAAAGTAGAATGAAGAACAGTGTTTGCCTTCAAGAGCCCACTCTTCCCACATATGCTGATTCCTCTGGGAAGACAGCAGAGTGAATTAGTGGCTTCCTCCTCTTCACTACTCTGTGACATGCATGCACGTACACCAGTACAGAGATATATGGGAATTAAAAACATTTTCCAGGTCTTGGACAGAGCACTGAAGAGGTAGGAATCCACAGGCAACACAGACCTGGAAGTAGACTCAAGGTGAACATTACCTCCACTCCTTTTGTTAACAAAACTGCAGCTCAAGGGGAGGGCACAATTTGACTTTTCTGAGGTACCCAGCTGTTTTAGAAGAGAACAAGAACAGCATCTACCCTTACATGAAACACACAAATAGAATAATGGAAAACTAAGTTTTCTAACGCCTTGCTATGTTATAAAAAAGTAACTGGAAAGCTCTGGGTATATGTAACAATCAAACTTGTACAATCCAGTTTCTAAGCTAAAATCATATTATATGTATTGCTATAATAGGAGATCAAGGTGCTTGAGTGAAGTGAAAGCTAAATTCTGAATTGCAGCTCTGCACCACTAAAGTGCATATGAATATGGGAGATATTTAGATTTTTGTTAAAGAAATACTAAAATACAGCCATCTATGTCCATATTTCTATGGAGTACACAAATGATTACAGGAATTGTTATAATTAACACTAACAAGTGAGATGAAGAGCTCAATATGCTTTTATGTAAGGATCAGAAAAAGGGAAATATTTCCAGGTCCAGTAAAAGAAAAAACAACAAAACAAAACCAAAAAACAACCAACTAAAACTTTACCTGTCTGATCCTAAATAATCAATCTCATTATTCTTGAAAATTTCACAACAGTGTGCAACTACTTCAATAAAATTTCTAATACACCACTCCCATTACAGTCAGACATAACTTTCAAAACAACACCAGACAAAAGACTTTTTACAGAAGTTTCACAACAGTCACCATTTTTTCTCTTGTATTTTTCCCATGCTCACTTCAATAAAGCTAAGTACAACTTACTTCAGAAGTTTTTTTTTAAAAATTTGTGAATTCCAAAAAATAAAATGTTGCATTCCATAACTTACCCTGCTGAACAGGTGTATTAAAAGCCTATTAATATTTTGTCTATAATGGTTGGGAAAGACACTTTTTTTAGTTCGAAGAGCTTCCTTTCTGATAAAACATCTGAACCAGATTGGAGGTTTCCCAATGAGTTATCTACAGCAGACTGAAGCCTCACCTGTGGGAGAAATAAATAAACAAATCACTTGCTCAAAGAAAAGTAACTTCATCCAGAAGTACATCAGGTTTGCCAAGTCAGTGCAGAACAATTTGCTGAGGTGGACTCTAGAAGAAGTGGAAAGCTGATTATTCTACTGAATACAAGATATCATAACTAAAATAAACAACTCAATAATTATAGTATCTACAATAACAACAGCAGGATAACGTGTATTTATACTTGTCAGTAAACAAGCTAAACCAAAGCCCAGAATTTTTAAAGAATTTTCCCTACTTCTTATATTCTGTCACTGGGCAACTAGTCTAAAGAGAACATTCTTGTTCAATGCCTAAAATCTCTTGGATGCATATTTAACTATTCAAATTTAGCTAACATACTATTTTCACTAAAATATAAAGCAAAACAAGATCTCAGTCACAGCCACAAAATCTTTTTTAATGTATTCCTTGTGCTACTTCTGAATATTAATAAAAATTAATAATTAATTTTGCCTTTGGCATTGCAAGATATACTAGTTTTAATTAGTGTACTGTACTCCTATACAATTAAAAAATAATTGATGTCCACACTTATTGGCGGTCTCTGTGATCTCTTTTCCTGTTGTTGTCAACAAATGCCTCAAAAAACAAGTTCAAGAATGTTTTGCTGTCCACTTGATTTACACACCAAAAGTAACAGACAAATCTTTTATGATGAAACAGAACAGTTTTCTGTTTAAATTATACACAAGTATATTAACTAGAAAGAGAAAATTAAAAGCTGATGGCTCAAAGAAATAATGGAAAGACCATCAAAATGTTTAGTCTATCAACAAATTTGCCTGGAATGTATCAGCAGATGACAGTATTTTAACTTAAATGCAGTGGCAATCTTGTATTTGTTACGTCAATCCTATTGAGCATTTAATGCTGGTGTCCCTGTTGATCAGTTTCAGTTATTTAAATTCAGCATATCATGTTGCTGTTCTCCTACATCACAGTAATTGTACCATGAATTATTTCATTATATAACACTAAGGTCTCTCTTTCTCTCAAGAACAAGTCAAAGAATTAAAGTATAAATTCCCACTGGGAAAGAAATCTAAATTCCCTTCAATGTATTTGCATCAGGATCTTGAATAAATATAAGTGGGTTTTTTAAACACAGACACTGAAACAAAGACATGGAGTCCCAGATGTAAGTTCTCCACTACAGTTACGAAACAGAACAAAAAACTCATGTGGCAAAGAAAATCCCAAACTGACTATTCCTTATCTAAGCCAGAAGTCCATGCTTGTAATTTGGGTCAGAAAATGTATCCAAAAGAGTCATTTTGGGGCATGACAAAGAGCTAACTAAAAATTGCTGAGCTTATTTTTTCAATATCACAGGCATACACGCTTCAGAGTTTGACACAGGAGAAGGGCCAGATAAACAAATAAGCAGAACAACAAAAAGGATTTAGACAACACAGAATTATTTTTTTTCTTCATCTAATCCACATGCTTGTAAAGTAGTGAACATGAAAAATCAGCAAATCAGATATTTATTTAATTAATGCTTTTATAATGATTAATGATCTCAGTAGTCATTTCAACTACAAATGGATAGTAATTTAAATAACGCATTTAAACAAATATCACTGAAGAACTGAGAGTACTACAAAGTACATTCTTATTTCTGAGGATTTTTCAAAGTTATTTCTCAACAACTTTTCTGGCATGGCACACAGAAGTCAATGGCCTTAAATGAGAGGAATTGAAGTGGGTTTTTGGTGTGATGGAAGGAATGTCATACCAGTAAAGTCTCTCTGAGGTGTGAGTTCTGTGAGGGACCCCCAACTCCCACTGCAGCCTGGAGAGGCTGGGGCTGGAACTGGATGATCTTTAAGGTCCTTTCCAACTCCAGCCTTGCTATGAGTCTGTGAGGCCCAAACTGCTGGGCTTGCTGCTCCTCCTGAAGGTGTGAATGCCTCCGTTACCACCAAAAAACTCCAGGAGCTGCTTATTTTGGAGCAGAAATCTGCAATAGATTTAGTGGCAAATCTGATTACTGAGATAAAACAAACAAGAAAACAACACAAACCAATAGATCAGAGAAACACAGAGACCCTACATCAGGAAGAGGCTGAGAAGCCTGAAGCCTCATTGCTGCTCTTCCCTCACGGCTGCTCTCATGCTGCCAAGCAGTTGAGGTTTGTTGTGGGAAATGTGAGACACCTGGAGCCCTGCTGGGCCCGACAGCACCAGGAGCCTCCTGCCCCTTCGTCCCTGGACCGCCAGCCCATGGATGGCCAGCACTGCCCAGGGAGGTCCAGCACTGCCCAAGGAGACCCAGCACTGCCCAGGGGCTCAGGCTGGCACTTGGCTCCGTGGGCATCCCCTGCCTGCTGCCACTTGAGGGGAGGCCCTGCTCCCCACAGCTCCCCAACACGTCTCTTCACAAAACACCAACACTGCAGGAGCCTTTTGCCCAATTCAAGCTCTTGCCTGATTGGGATTTTTCTCCCTTGAATGTAGCTGTCCAGGTAACAAATCAGAATCAGATTCACCCCAGAATCACCAGAGGGGCCTCCTGGTTCTCTGAGATCCATTGCTCCCCATGACTCCTGATCGTCCTTACAGGGCCCTCTGCACACACAGGAGAACTTGAACACCTTTCACTCACCCATCTCACCAGGCCTCAGATGAAGGCTTCGGGTGCCTGGTAAGGCAAGATTAAACTACAAAAAGCTTCATCAAAAGCAATCAAGAAATCTCCAAACCTCCCATGGCCACAAAGACACCAGCACACCATGCGCCAGCTACCACCACCTCTGCAAGCATCCTGATTACAGCTGTGAACTTTAAAAGCTTCAATGTGTATTTGTGCTAAAACTGAATAAGTGGGGCATACTGCTTCCAAAATTCCATTTTCTAGTCAAATGCATGGGGTCTCAACATATAGCTTAGTAATTCTGGCACTATTTCTGACCTGTTACAGCCACAGGTACTGCAGAGCAAGTTTATCAAGTAGGAATTAAATAGCATGAGTGGGAGGGAGATGTTTTTATCAAGTTTGCTTGAACTTCCAAAATTCATCAGAAATTTCAACTGGCTAAAAAGATTAAAGAAACATAGATAAGAGTCACTAATTCACATCTAACTAGATCAAGTCAGTAGAGTGGTAAACTGTAGACACTTAAATTCGCCTTAACCTTAACACTTACTTTCCTTAGGAATTTTCATAGTCTATGGATACTTTTAAAATTTTTTTCAACAATTTTAAATTTCAGATTTTGTAAGTTCTGTTTGTATCATAGTGTCACAGTTACAGGTAATCTAATTCTGAACAATGAGCCTGTAAGCACTAACAACAATGAGCCTTTTACCCTTCCTCATTATCCTCCGTTGAAGGCAGACAAAGTAACAAATGTAATCCAAAGACAACTACTGCAGAAGGTCTCAGTATCCCAGCCAGGGCTCCAGAGGTCTACTCCTAGAAGTTTTGATTATAAAACTCTTCTCTCCCTCTCATCATATATTTCTTCTCAACCCTCCCATAGAGGCAGTCCTGAACTGGATGCTTTTCCCATTTTATTTATGTGAATTCTCATGATATGTCATGCACCACATTCACAGCAATCACTGGCAGATAGTTAAAGTTTCTAACTGGCTACAGGGGAAACCATTTTCCACCAACTGTTCTCCCACATGCCAGGATAAAATATATCTTGTGGACTAAATCTCTTCCCACTTGTGTCCTGCCAAAAAGTATGGGCTTTGTTTTTTAAACGAGGCTTGAATGAAATTCCATTAGCTATTCCTGAGCCATGGCAGAATAACTATTCCAGCATTAAAAAAAAAATAAAAAATCTAACTACAGATAATTGAACTTGTCTCAAACATGAGTTGTTTTCTGGAAACATGACATGGGAATAGACTTTAGTATAATGGCAAAGTTATTTGTTTTGTACAATCTTCATTGAATCAAAACCAGTTAAAGGCCACTTGAAACCATAAGGTATGTCAGTGTCTTAGAAAAATATTTTAGATCAGCTGAGATGCTTTAACCATAGAAGTCTTCTTCATGGATGGATAACTACATCCATTAACTTGCATGCTTTACAATCCATCAGAACTCAGAAGTTATTCCAGACTTGCTATCATCACTTTTTAATTTGTGCTATGCTTTTTCACTATAATATAAGAAACAAAAATATTTAAAAATAAAATCAAAAACAACATTGTTTTATCCACATTATGTTTTTGTGATATTTTATACTGTTTCTTTTGGTTTGGAATGCTATATCAATGTAAGCACTGGGTGTGAGAGATTTTATATTTAATTTGCTGTAGATAATGAATGTAACTAGACTATATGTTTTCACCCAGGCATGGTAAGAATTACAGCATATTTCTGCTAAGCACTGAACACACAAAAAATTTAGTCTTTTAATTGCTATTGAATTGAGTTTAAGCCTTGAATAACTGAGAAAAAAAAATGAGGAATTTTAACCTGGCCATAGTAAATCCAAACTTTGTTGATGCTTGTTCATGCATCCAAAGGTGTATTCAGCATTCCAGTCTTCATGAACCCTGGATGATCACAGATCATGATTTCCTACATGGCTCACCTTAATTCTTCACATATTTTTGCTACAATACTGGGAATTGGGAAAGACAGGGGGTAGCAGCCTCAGCCTCCATATTTAACCACTGCAGATGACTCTGGGAGGAACAAAAACCACATGGATAACCATCCTACTACCCAAACTCTGCTCTGATCCCCCCTTCCCATAGCTTGGAAAGAAAACTGGATTTTCTCCAAGGCTAGACAGGTGGCAGGGAAATATTTTTTGGTTAATTACCTCAGAATGCTGGGAAAGGTGTGCTGCTACCTCATGTCTGCATTGCGCTGCCTCACACTGGTAATTAAGCTGATCAGTACTGGTACATCTACCCACCAATCAAAGCTGGATATAAGGGATATTTTGAGGAGACAAAGCATAAAACAGCATTGAATTAAGAGTTTGGGTAATCAAGATGGCACATGTTCTACTTGAAAAATAAGGCCAATCCTTCCAAAAGAGGGACAGCTGGCATGCTGAAAGTCAATCTTAACCACAAGAAATGTATTTCTTGCTTTAAGAGTCACAGTTGGGGCCTCTGTGCAGGCTTGTAGCTAATGAGTTGATAATGTCTCCTTCAGGAGAAGGGAAAAAGGCCACTACTCAAATTTCTCCTTGATTCCTCTTCATTTGGGATCCTGGCAAATCAAGTTTAGTTCTAATATTTTTTTAATGACCAGTCTTGCCAATAGTGGACTCAGTGACAAGCACACTCAACCCAGCCTTAAATTAAACACAGCTTTATAAATGAAAAATTGGAGACTACACACAAGTGGTTTAACTGAAATTAGGGAAGCTACGTGCTTTTACACAACATGCATGTTTCCAGCATTGCACATGTCTCACTGTTTCAGAACACTGGACTCACCCCTCACATTGTAACACTCTTGAACACATACAAATTTAACCACCATTATTTTTAATGCACTGTTTTCTGCAGGGAATACCATAGCAAAGTCGATTTTGTATCATTAACAAAAAAAAAGAAAGCAGAAAGATTTTCTGCTATCAGTGCTGCCAAAAAAATGCAGCCTCATGGATTTCTGTAAAGATAAGTATGAGAGATGTTCTCTGTATTTCATAGAGTAAATAATGTGCTTCCCTGATGAATCCACACAAATGTGAAAACAAGCACAAAGATACAAAGTTAGTGACTTTCTTAATAATTTCCAGAAGCTGAATAATTTGGCCTAGGCAGATATATGTGTGTGGCACCAAATCCTTACTTTACCTGCAATTTGCTGCAAGTATCTGTAGAAGTATGTGTGCATGAGAGGAGCCAATTCCCAATTTAGTTTCCAGGCTTCACAGAGGACCAAGTTACATATTTTCAGTCATTTTTTTTTCCTATAGTCTCCATACTTAAAATGAACTAATTTGATAACATTAGGCAGACAATTAGCATGCATATTTTAATAAAACTGTCCTTTAACTTCACCTAACCTGAAAATGCCTTGACTCACACATAATCTTACTATGCAAGATATTTCTACAAACATATTTCTAATGGGCATAAAACACAACATGCAGCAGAACTTAAGACTAGTAAACAGTATTAATTGAAGTATTCATGGGAATTTTCAAAACATAAATCAAATGAATAAATTGCACAATTTCTAAACTATCACTCCCAACAAACTTTACTCTAGAAAAAAGTAACTGCTTACACTGCTTTTTAAAGATACATTCCTGCCAAGTCTGTTAGGAACCAGTCTGAATCCTAAAAAAAATAATAACTTCAGCATTTTTTGAAGTTAACTCTTAATATAAAAATGGCAAAAAAGCAATATAAGTTTTAAGATGGCAAGTTTAGATCAGAGTTCAATTCTGACATGCAAAGGTGATACCACTTGAAACGCTGCTAGGCTGATTTTCTAATAAAAATGAACAATAAAATCAAATGAATTAGATGAGGTCATTAAAACTATTAAAGTCATTCATCAAACAGAAAACAAATCTTTTGATTTTCAGGGAAACGCAAAGACTCCAAACATCCCTCTGCAAACTCTTTCATCATTTCAGTAATTTTCAACATGAGTCCATCCTTGTCTGGTTCTGCTGTATGCTGCCTCCTGCTCCTCCCCCACTTCTCTAATAGTGTTCAGAGAGAACTTCAAGATGTGGGCTAATGGAGCTGGCATGGGTTGGAGTTTAATATTGCATGTACTTAACTTTTTGTGCAACTGACCAACATGACATGTCTAACTGTATAAATGGAAGTTTTATGGTGATAAGATCAGTAGTTACTGAGATATTTATGTGACATGCTGACAGATATAAAACTACAAAGCTTGCTTTTATGCCTTACATCCTCTAGAAAAAAAATAAATACTAAGATGATGGGTCACTTTGAAGAGAATTTATTATCTAAATTACCTAATACCTGGCTAAGTTCTAATATGCAAGATGAGGTCTCAAAAATGCTATTAAAACTATGGACTTTAATTTCAGAAGATCTTAGTATTCTCTGCCAAATGGGGCAGAGTACAGCCAGTTTGCTTGTCTCACTCTCTCTCTAGATCACAGCCCTGTCATCCAACCAAAAAGGAGAATGATGACAAAAGCCAGAAAAAGGCACAAGATAATCTCTCTCCAGTTTTTACACTCCATAGCTTCAGGTCTCTCAGGGAGATTCTCATCACTGCTAAGGTGGAGGAGGAAGACTATCTGAGAAGAGAGAAGGTCAAGATTTAAAAAAATATATTATTTGTGTGTGTGTATATATATGAACCTATATACACACACATATATATATAAGTATAATCTCTGGATGAAGTGGAGTCTCTTTTACATTTTGATCTGGGAAAACCAGCCTCAGAAATTCTTACAGAACAAGAAGACAATGTTTCCTGCTGCTAGAAAGCAGCTCCCCCCAGCTGTGCCCACAGCTGAAGTTAAAAGCCTGCTCTACTTCCTTCTTTATTTGATGTGAATGGTACTTCACACACTGAGAAGGCAGCAGCCGCAGCAGTAGGTGGAAGAAGGAGGAATAACCTGGTGGCAGCCAAGAAGGGAGAAAAATAAAAATATTTTTAAAAATGCTTAGAGACTTGTAGGGAAACACAAGGCCAGAAGGAGACCAAAACTTCAGAAGACACAAGTATCTGCCAGTATGCAAGGATTACTGACCCTGAGAACAAGATAACTCGGAGGACAAAGGAATCAGCAGACTGGGAGAAATGCAAAACATGTGGCTGTGCTGTTACTTTCCCGTGAGCTCAGACCCTTCCACAACCAAGAGGATTTTCAGTGCCCTTCATGACCACCTGGGATGTCCCCTACCCCAATTTGTTATTGTGCACACTTCCCAGATGGACAATGAGAGAAAGCCAAATACCTCTTTAGTGCCTCAAGGATCCCTAAAATCACCCCCTCTAACCATCCACATCCCTGTGACACTCACTCCTGCTGTGCCTCCCTCATCCAGACATCAGAAGGAAGATTCACACACTCCCCCATACATTTGCCACAAACATCCATGCTTTGTCTATCTCCAGAGCTGTCAGATAGAACAGCTAATCTCAGCTAGAGAAGATGTGTTTTATTTAGTTAATCCAGAACTTTTGTTTTCTTACTTCCCATTAATCTCTCTGTTTTCTTTCTGCCACAGCCTTCTCAAGAGCAGGTATTTTAAATCTTTGGCCTGCTTCTGATCTTGCCTGAAACATTTGGTGGGAAGGAAGAAAAGTAGCAGTGGGATTCAAAGTGGAGTTTGGAACAGAGACACTGAAGGGCACTGCTTGTTACTGTGCCCATGACAAGTGCACAGGAGCACCACTCTGTGTGTAAAGCAGCAGGACATGTGAAGGGTCAGGACGTGTGGGGAGAGGGACACAGCCTAAGCTTTGCCAGCTAGAGTTAGTATGTTGGGAAAAAAGGGCTGGATCTTTTTTTGGCAGGGGAATACACTTACAAATCTTGTTAGACATATGGTATATATGGCATTTTTTCATCTCTTTGTCTTATCTGCAACATTTAAGAGGTCAGACTGAATTATCCCCTCAGCTTTAGAGAACCTAAGCTTGCTATTGGAAGAACAAAAGGGAATTCTTCTAAGAGTATTTAGACTTTGTTTAAAATTTAACAGTGTATAATGGCAAATCTCCCTATTAATCACCCATCTCAAAATTCTTCTTCAGATAAATCAGTGGCATTGTAAAAGCACTATAGTGATTTTTCTGACATCATTATTCCAAGTTTATTTTGGATTGTGTGAGAGAGACTTTGTTGGTTGTGCCAGCTGACCATGATGATTAATATATAATTAAGATTCTTGACCATTCCCCTTGTGTCAGCAGGAACACATCAATTCCTTTGTCTTCAGCTGATGCACACAGCCAGGCTGATTGCTCAGATATTGTTGGTGGCTCACATATGAACTATCACCTAATGATTAGATAGGGCTGACAGAAATCAAATTCTAATTGCAAGAAAACCTCATATTTTAATTCAAGCAAAAGTACTAAAAATATTGTTCAGTAGTCTTTGGGTTGTCATATCCCCAGTCAAACCCCAAAACCTGATGGTGGCCCCTAAGAACAAGATATATATCCTATTAGCTAGAATCTAATCTCATAACAGAGATGAAGTAACAGAAAAACAGTTCTGCTGCCATTGGAGAAATGTTGGTGTGAATAGCAGAGCAGAATCCAAGCACAAGCACCATCTATATGGTGTACATCAAATATAGCTCAGGATAAACTGATTCATTGAACAGAAAACCAGCAAAACAAGCACACAAAAAATCCTCAACCAAACAGAAGCTATCTGGCCTTTTCCCCTCCTATCCAACATCTTTCCTGCTCATTGCACAGCAAAACCTTCCTTCTTTAAAACAATTTTGCAGCTTTGCCAGACAACAGGATATGTAAATGTGATTTTGTTTAGGGGACATTAAGGGTGCATGTGACAAAAGACTAGCAGCATATCAGCCATGAATTAAAATCCGTTACTGTATTTTAGTAAAAAATCCGTTACTGTATTTTATATTATTGATCCACTGTAAGCTTCTCAGCATTGTCTAATTTAAATAAAACTTCAATTTGTAACAATACTATAAATAGAAGGCAATATTGATCAGAGTGCCACCAGCCTGCTGAACTTTTGTTATCACTGAAGCCTGACCAGTTAATGTTGAATGTTACAATTTATTACACTGCAAAGTACAATACAACACAATAGCATTTAGATTTATAAACAAAGATATGCTGAACTACTGAAAGCAAGTTCAGTCAGCTTGGAACAAGAAGAGTGTTCTGATTTACTGGTGCACTACAGCACTATTTCCCTACCTGAGGCAATATTTCATTACCTCTCTGATATGAACACCTGTTAACTTTTTTGAAGATTGAATAATTTGATTTTTTTTAGACTCTTTTAAACCCCAGAAAAACATCTGATGTCCATCAGCAAAGATTCATTACTGCTGTGATAGTTTTTTTGAGTTTTTGAGGAACATTACCAGTTAAGATGGGCAAACAATGTCCTGGGAGACAGAACGTTCATAACCAATAGTAGCAGATATCAGACTCCTAACATTACTTCTATCTTCCTCTCTTCCCTTTCACAAGAGTAAAAACTGAAGTAAATGGATGTAAAACAGCACACTTACAGGGAAGTTCCACGTGAGGGGCTGCTGTTAGGCAGTGAGCAATAAAGCATTTTCCAGACAAAGTATATTTCACTGCAGATCTTCCACTCCTCAAGGCATGTTGTTGCAGGGAAATTACTGACTTGCCTTAAAGCAAGCTCAATGTCTTTTCAGCATCATCATCCAGGAAAGCAGTGGTCCTGCCAGTGAGAAGGCATGTTCTCACTTTTCATTCTAGGTGCAGAAGAGAAGGCTCCTTGCACTCTCCTCTTCTTCAAGAATAAGGCCACTGGGATAGCCTGCAAGACAGAAAAACATCCTAGAAAGCAGCCCTCTTGGTTTTGCTTCAGAACAGAGGAAAATCAGCTATCCCAGCCAGGGCTTCTCTACCCCACAGATGTAAGTGTACTTTAAAAAAAAAGAAACAAACAATAAATAACACAATCCAGTGAAAAACATTTACTAGCTGTGCCTGGATGTGGCATTTTTAATTGAGACACAGTTCTCATTGCATGTGGGCAAGAGGAGCTCAGATGGCAGCAAGGTATGGCTCAATGCAGACTGCTCAGGAGCTCCAGGAGGAAATTCCAGGAATCTGAAATTCCTGTGGCAGTGTTATAATGGAGGAGAGCCTCTGTCTCAAAGGTGGGAGTCAATACTAATGTGGAGGACCACTTCCCTGTGCAAATCCCAGAAATGTGCTCTACCTGTTATTCCACTCAAATTCCTCTATGATGCAGGTAAGTGAAACTCTGGTGTGAATCTGCCTGCACATCTTAAAATGGACACCAGAGCAGGGCTATGAACTCCTAAGTGGTTACACCCAAATGTGCCCCACAGGAGGGACCCTTAGACAAAGCTCCTCATCCACTTTGTCCTTCCAGGCAGATCTCTTCCTCCCTCTGACTGGCAGCTTCTAACAATCTCCTGCAACTCCTTCCCCTCATTCTCTGTCACAGCTCTGCACAGAGGAGGTTCTTTCCCTGCCAGCACATTGGTGTCTTCTCAGGAGGTCTAAGCCTGTCCTGTACCCTTTACTCTGCACTCACACAGCACCACAAAGGCAATGTAACCCAAGGAAAAAACCCTGAGGTACAGAAAAACACAAAAGCATCAACCTGAGAGCATCCATCCAGGCCAGGCCCAGCTTTCCCCAGGCAGAACTAAGGCAGGGAGTGCTGGGGAAGCAGCTGCAAGAGAAGCAGCCCCTTCAGAGGGGACAGGCAGAAGTGCCCCAACACCCACCAGGGCCACAGCTGCTGGCAGGGGCTGCAAGAGCTTCAGCTACAAAGCCATGCAGGGAAATCGTGCACATAGCCCCAAAAGCAGCACTCTTATTTGAATTAGAAAACAATAATGTAAATAAAGTAATATCGGTATGCATATTTCCTGGGAGAATTTTCTCTCTAGAGCTCAATGTCTATTTCTATTAGCCTACAGCCAAAATAAAGGTCACCAGACAGAAGATTCTTTCTTTTTTCCTTTAACAAAGAATGTAATCCAGTCTGACGCCTTCAGACTGGGGAATTAATTTTTTAATTGGGAGCTGTAACTAAAATGCTGTTATCATAGAAACAATGTTAGGGTTTTCATTTTACTTATTTACAACAAGACCAGGCATTTTGAAGTGGTTTCAGATGCAGGGGATGTTCTTTAACCAAGGGTATGTGCACAGAGTATACCATCAAAAGATTAGCCTTTTAGTCTTTTATTCAAAATTCAGCCTGTCTCTGGGTATTTTTGATATTGTCAGGTTAGGAGAACACAGTCTTAATACATTTGCTATTTACAGGTGCACGTACTTCTAATGGGCTCTAACCCATGTAAATGTGCTGGCACTCCTACAGACGTGGTTCATCTCTCCTCAGTAAAGCAGCACAGCAAAGAAAACCCAAAACTCAACCCAATCAAATACTTAAAGTTTTATTTTTGGCTAGCACAGATGCGAGGTACCAAACTTAGAGAGAGCAGGCAGTCTGCAAATTAGGAAGATTACTTGTTCAGGAATTTTACAGGAATTTGGCAAAAATAACTGACATTTGGTCCATTCCGACTTAAAATGTCATTTAATGTGATAATATTTGGCAGTTCTTTAAATCTTTCTAGAAAAAACAAATTCCAACTTCAAATCACATCTTAAATTAAATTTCAATTCCCTAACTATAATTATGAATTTTTAATTTTATACTGATGAAGTCTCCAATCTGCACAATTCCTAATTCTGTAATTCACCCAAGCCAGAAATTCAAATAATAACATTTTATATCCCTGCAAATGCCCAAGACAGTACAAAGCATGGTTCCTAGCATAAACTGTTACAAACATATCAGGAATATGTTCAAATAAAATTCATAAATAATATTAACTACATAAAATACAGAAAGTCTCAATCTGTTGCAGGAAACTTTGAAAGCAGAAGAGGTTACATTCAATGAATGTTTTGTTCATTAAAAAGTATTCACACCAGTCTAATCAAAAGTTTGGCTTTTGCATCCCCTTTTTCCTTTTCCAGCTGTCAGGCTCTGGTCTGAACACCACATTTGTTGACTTCTTCTGCCAAAGTCTTGTTTAGTTTATGGATTCACAACTGGACAGAAGGAAAAAGGGAGGCCTGAGACAGGCCGAAAGATAGACAAGAGCAGGGTTGAATAAAGCCAGATCAGGTGAAAAGGAAATGAGATCTGGAAAAAATCAAAAGGCAGGAGGCCTAGGGAAGGACAAGAGCACATATGGGAGAGGATTTGCAGATTGAAGGATATAATAATGGGGAACGGCAGCTAAGAGACAATGAAACCAGCAAACAGATGGAAAGAAAAAGGACAAGGAAAGAGAAATAAAGTTCATAAGTGCCAGAAATAGAGCAGGAGCTATTTAACAGCGAATCAGGCAGACAGAAGGAAAGATAGACACAGAATGGAAAAGATTTGACTTTAAAAAAGCCCTTATGTTAAAATCTTTGTCACACTCAGTTCCATGGCAGGAAGATATATTTATATTTTTTCCAAGGAAGTCCAAGGCTTGGAACAGTTTTAATGCAAAGGTAGAACTAGTTAAAAAAAGGAGTGTATAAGTGAACTTTTTGTGCTAATAGTAACCATATATATTTTAAATACTCCTACAAGTACTAACTGGATCCTTCAGAGCTGTCCTCTCCGTTTCTCTGTATATAAACAGAAAGAATTCCATAAGGCAAATAAACACCTCTTGCCATCTGCTGAGAAGCAAGCACTAAGAGTCTTTACGAGTTCATTTTAATGAAAAACTTTTCAGATATGCCTGGTATGTAACATGATCCATCAATGTTTCAGTTTCACAGCCCTTATTAAGATAGTCACATACAAAATGTGGCAGATTCTCTGCTTTCCAATAAAGATATATGAATTACAGAACACTTTAAAAATGCATAATAATTCCTATAACCCGTACCTAAAATACCTTGGCAGTTAATATTGACCTAAGTATATGCATATTAATATAAAACCTCACATATTGCAAAAACTTACAGATTGCAATAGCTATTTTAGGAGGGTTTTTTACATAAATATGGTACATGCTAAGATATTTTAAAAACACATAGATTAAACCGTGTGGGTTATTCCATTTTGTTTGTTCTTGTTATTACCAAGGAAGTACATATTTAGATGAAAAAAGCAACCAGTGGAAAATATTACTGGTTGTTTGCATAGAAAGACAACTTTAATCTCATATTTCTTGCCATTGACTCAAAGAATACTGGATAATCGCTAAAAACAAATGCAAATTAATAATAACTGCATTGATAATTCAATGAATATTCTGAATATGAATTCAATGAATTTCCTTAATATAAAGGTACAGCACAGGCCTTCATCCTGCAAGCAAGAATAGAACATTTACATGTGCCTAAAAATCAGCAAAGGCCCTTACACATTACACCCAGGAATATCAGAACAGGACAGAAAGCTAAAGATTTGTCTCAGTGAAATCACTTTACCTGATCTGAAGGGATCTGAAAGTCCTTTTCAATATCCCAAGAAATGTTCATGCACAATTGTAGTATCCACTAAAAGAAAATGGGGTTTTCCTTCCTTCACCTTTCCTGAAAAGGAAAAATTTAATTTTTTCATTTGAGAAGTACAATGCCCTCCACAAGTGTAAGTTCCTCTGTGAGGGGGCTTACACAGGTACAGCTCTTACAATCCTCACATCATTACCCTGGCACTGGTACCCAATTTCTCAGTATACTGGGTATGAGGCACCTAAAATTTGAGTGACAAGCACCTCTTATACACAGCCAAGAATATTTCAGGTATAAAGAAATGGTTAAATATTTAAGCAGTATTATACCTGCCTGATAAATCACATCATTTTCTTAAATAAAAATGGCCATTGCATGTGTGCTATACAAGTCAACTCCTCTCTTTATTTGGGTTCTTTGTTAGGTTTTGGGCTCTAGGGCTGGGGTATATTTTTATGGATATTTTGCTTAAAAAAAGCCCCAGGTCAGTCTTGGTGTAATTCTTTTAGCTAGTCAAGTTATGAACCCCTGAAAAAAGGTGTTTTTAATGGAAAGGATGACAACCCCTTAAGTGAAGTGCTGTGAATGATGGCACCTTGATCAGAGTTGGAGAAAACGTTCAATGTGATATAAGTTACTGGACTAAGTTGTAAAATGGCAAGGACTGAGTGAACAGTTTTTAATACAGATAATATTGTTCATGTAGTCTATAAATATAGAATTAAATGTTGACCTCTATCTCCCATGTCAAAAGTCAAAGTCAGTGTCAGCACATATTGTTTTTATTTGTTTCAAGAGAAAAATAGATCAACAACATTAACCTCACAATGAACAGAGAATTGAATGAATTAAAAAGCAGTACCCCATAAATCCCCTTCCTTTTATTGGCACAGTGATAAAAATGCCTAGGGCTTAGAGGAAAAGGGTAGTCTCAGACACTCATCTGAGCTGCTCTATGTACACAGAGCTGTACATCACATGCTAAAAGAGAGGAACAGAGATATTGAGATTCGTAGGGTCTCATATAATACACAATATCCATCAAATTGCATCATAGGATCCTGCAAAACAGGACATGTCAGATATCCCTAGAACAAGTAGATTATCACTAGACTACTTTAAAGCAACTTTAGCCTTCCACCCACCTTTGAAAAACACATTTCACAAAAGATATTAAATACACAAAAGGAAGACTTTATTCAATACCATCCATACTTACAGTTTACCAGTATTTTAAGTTATCACCTGGAAGAAACTCCATTGTGCTTAAAGAGTTACCATCTTCATTGGCCTTTAAATTCTTCTTTAAATTCTTGGCTTATTGGGATAGGACTGAGGGATATGACATTTTTCTCCTGTTTAAAAAGTAATTTTTTTCAAAACACCTCATAATAATAAAGGCCCCTATTTCACAACGCCATAGTAAATTTGACAGTTAACTAAAATGAGCAGTTTCAATTGCAAATTCAGTTTAATTGCAATTTTTAGTGCTGCATAATTAAACTGAAAACGTTCTAAAAAGATTCACACAGTCAAAACTAGGATAGAAACAAAAGCATTTTCACAACATTGGTTTAGGGTTTTCTAATCAATTTCTAGAGAAACTGACAAAAAGTAACATTTAAAAACAAATCAGTTTAACAAAAGAAAAGGAATGGTATCATCTGAAAAAATTCTGCTCTTGGTTTTTGTTTACATTTTCTTATCCTCCTGCAGCTTGTAGGATATACACAAATTCTTTTGGTTTACTGCTCCAGTGATTATCTGCTGGCAATGTTGCATCATGTGAAAAACATTTTACAGCATTTGCACTGTGTACTAAACACACAAAAGCAACTAATTACAACGTTTGTCAAATCTGGAGTGTGTTCTGTGGATGCTTACTGGAACCAAATGACATTTTTCTTCTTGAAATGGGCTGGCTGACTTTGAGTTTCACCATTAAAGTGTAGGCTTGGAGTGAAATCTTGACTCATACACACTGCTGAAGGCTGGTATGCTGAAGCTATTCTATATCTTGGTGAGAAAAGCCTTCTCAGGCTTGAACATTAACAGGGCTTGAAAGAATTTTACAGCTGGCTATAAAGAGCAACTTTTCTGCTCCACATGTATTCATGCAGCTTCTGGGCAGAACCAGTCATGGTGCTTTTCATAGCTGGATGATCAGAAGACTTCTCTATAACTTCTAGTAAAGAAGGAAAGACATGTATTTTATTATACTAAAGGATGATTGGTGTGGAGGGCAATACCAAAGAGCTGTACAAAGCAAATCACTTATGGCCTTGCTAAGCCTGTAAACTCACTCACAGCTTCACACAGGGAAATCATGTCCAAACGGGGAGGGTACTTTTTCTAATATGCATGGCTGATAAATTAACTTCAACCTTGGTTTTAAAAACTGCTTGTGATTTGAAGAATAGTGTACTGCAAGAAAAGGATAATGAATGTGTTGCAAGGCCTAAAAAAAGAAATATAATAATTTGTTCCTCTTTTTATGATTTGAGTCCTTATCCCACTAAGCCAATTTTCATATCAGGAATGTTACAATTTTGTAAGTTTAAGGTTCAGGTGCTACAACAGTCAAGTAACAGAAGCATCAGCTCTCCAGCAAGAATAATATGTGCATTTATGGTTGGTGATGGTTCTCCTCTGAGAAATAAAAATGATATTTTTCATTCTGACCTGTGCCAAGGGGCCCAGCAGCAGTCTGGCAGCATGGACAGAGGCCAGTCTGCACCAGAGACTACCAGGATGGACAGCAGAGATGAATCTTTCTACAAAGAGAACAGAAAAGAGTCACAGAGCTACAGCAGCTGGATTTTCAGGGATGTCCCTGGAGACTGCACTGACTGGAGGCTCTCAGGCAGGAGCTCAGCAGCACAAGAAATGTTTGAATGATGCTGCAGCTTCCTCTCATTCCATAAGAGCCATCCTTTAACCTGAGCTTCTCTCAGTGCACTGAGAGAGTATTCTGAGGTTTGTTCTTCAATATCAAACAGAAATAAATTCGCTGATTAAAAAATACCCTGTTTTACATATATTTATAAAAACAATGATCACATTTGTTAGAGGCAACCATACTGCTCAACACAATTCCAACACTAAAAAGACACGAAACACAGACAACTTAAAACATTAACAGATTCAAGCATATGAACAGGAAATACAAAAATGATTGACAGTGACTGTTGATAACTAACTGATAAAAACTAAGTTTATTTGTAATAACAGTATCCCAACTCATAATAATTTACATTTTAAGAAATTCAGCAATCAAGCCTGTAATACAAATTTCCTGTTTGTCATTTTCTCCCTCAATTTGAAGGCTTTCTCATGCTTGTTGTACAACTGGGAAAATTCTTCAGCATCACCCAAGAAGTTTGGCATCAAACCTAGCATGATAGGTTGCACAGATACATTAACTGAGATAAATGAATTAGCTCAAGTGCTGTTGTAGATACTGTTGGAGATTACACATATCTGTATGTTAGGAATGTCTGTGGCAATCAGCACTTCTTAGTCAGTTTTGAAATATGCAGCTACCTATACAAAAGCATTAAAAAAACTCACACAGGCTTTTTTTTCTAACAAGCCTTTGGTGTTAAATGACATTACTCTAGATTTATCAAAATAATGAAGATGTGTTTAGCTATGCCATGATCTCCTACTTTAGTTGAGTGAACTCATAAAAAGAAACAGTTATTGTGTTTACTATTATTTATTATTATTACTATCATTATTTCAATAATACTGAAATGCAGATAAGTATTTGGCTAGTTGAAATTTTATCATGAGCTCCAAAAATTTCACACATATTTAGCATACTGATTCCAGACATGGAGAAACAAATTAGCAGATAAGTATTGTCATAATCATTAGTTAAAATTCTCCAATACAAACTAGTGTCAGCTCCCACTTTCAGAGCCAAGGAAAATATTCATAAGCTTTTACTTCCTGTAATAGAGAATTCACTGTTAACTAGGATTCAAATCCCATGTGTTCAGACTCCCTACAAATACAAGTCCTCTTTTAGGGATTCTATCAAAAAGCTCTCACTGGTAACAAAAAATAATAGAAATAAACCACTACACCAATACACCACCAAAGGATAAAATGCCTTTAATCAGAAGGAGCTAAAGGTATTGAAACCTGCAACAGCAGTTGCAGAAAAAAAATGATCTTAAGTACAGCTGACCTTCATTTCTTGTAGCCACTGTCATCTGAGAGAATATTATTTTCTCTTAAATTATAAAACACACAATTATTGATTCTTTTTGCATGTTTCTTACATCTTATGTACCACACACTTTAACACACCTATATTTTTAAACTTTCCATTACAATAATAGTTAGGTGATAATGAGATAAGGTTGACCAATTTAAAGCCTTGTAGGCCATTAAGAACTCACGACCAGTAAAACAGAAGTTAGCAGAAGAAATTGCTCACCACACTTTCACATCTGGGCTTGCAAAAGTAGCTCCTGCAACTCCTGTGCTTCTCTGTGCTCTTCCTGTCAGCCTTTTGATCTATTTGAAGAGAAATAAGGACAACCACAGAGTTACAAATGCCACTCCAAGACACAAACATGCTTGGTGATATCCTGGAACTCTAAACAGGAGCAGTGACTTGCTAATAGAGGAAGGTGAGGGGCTTGTTCTTCCTGCAGCAAAAACAAGCTACAAACCAGTGCACTCCAGGATTCCCCTTTGCACTGGAGCACACGTGGGGGATCACATTTTTGGGGTTTCCCACAGGTCACCTGGGAGACAGAAAGGGACTCCAGAGCAATAAAAAGTGCCAGATGAACTCAGTGCTTCCAAGTTGCTTTGCTGATGCTGGAGGACAGGAGTGGATGGGGTTTGTCACAGTCTGATATCCCCCAAATCTTGCTGCTAGAGTAGTTCTGCCCTTTCAGGGCAATCTGAAACAAACAATTTGTATAAAATACTTAGTACATCGCCAAGCCAAATATTTTTATTATTATTTTCTTTTTTTATCCATTTATGGTCTCAAATTAATGAAATTACACGAGACTGAAGCCAATGACAACTGCTAATCTGTAAGCAACAACAAGCAAAGAAAAGCTGATAGGAGTACAGCTGTTTTATTTTAATTGAGGAATGATTTTATGTTGGAAGCACTCAATATTCACAGCAAATTAAAAATAATGAAGTGAATTGATACCAATGATATTTTTTTTACCTACTATCCCTTTGTAAATCTATTTCTTCACACAAATTGACATGTCTAATTGATACATACGCTATTATTCCTCATTAGTAGGCTGAATAAAATAATTCTTGATTAAATTTATTGCAATTTACCATCCAGCATAATGCTTGCAAGCTATAAAAGTCAATCAACAGGAAACAGAAAAAAACCAGATGACATTATTACTTCTTATATATACACAATAATCTCATGTGTTTTGTGGAACCTTCCTAAGCATTTTGTTGCTCCTCAGGAGCTACAGGCTGTCTCCAACAGGTCACCTCATTTTTCATATGGCCATAAATATATTTCACTGCATACATTCTTCTGAGTTTTTCTGATAAATATCACCTCTAATAAGCAAATTATTTGCGTATTTAGCAATCTGTTAGAAGTTGTCTGGAAGAGCCAGTCTTCTACTCACACTCAAACAAAATTATGCAGAAGAGCTGATGATTTACTTTGTGTGGATTAGGGTTTTGATTTATGTTGTGTTATCACTGTGTCAAAAAAGTTCAACAAGTAGCAAAACTTCAGAATTTCAGTGAAACAAAGAAAGTCAATAGTAAACCTGACAAGCAAAATATATATTCTGTGATGAAAAATTTCCAACCAAAAAGAAAATGGAATCAGTGGCAGGTCAGTCTGTTCTTTATAATTTAAACTTATTCCACATCTTGCCCTGGCCTCCACTATTTTGTAGGAATTTTTTTGGTATTCTGAACCTAGCAGAGCAGCTATTATGTTATTCTCTTCTCTAATGGCAAGAAAAGTATGTTTTGATCAGACTCTTTCAATGGCCTATTGCTCCTATTTCTCTGGAGAATGCTAGCAGCTGGCACAGGATTGCTGCCCTTGCTGATGCTGGGCTTCAGACTTGACAAATAATTTACCCAAAAATGCTATATAGTATAGATGCTATAACTAGTACAGACACAGACTAGATATCCTACTTTTGTCATCTTAACTTAATGCAATTTCTTTTTGATGAAGAGCCTCTGATGCCCTGACTGTGTCTGTGCCCTGATTGCAGTCTGTGTCTCAATTTGTCCAGATAAGCAGAAGAAATTGCTCAAAAAAATCAGACATTAATGTATAGGACCAGAGGATCAGAATTAAAACCTAAGCTGTATTGGGAATGTTTTCTATTCTTATTACATATCATGTTCTTTGTAAAACATTAGATAAAATCTAATTAAAAAAGAATAATTTCTGGTTCAAATCTGATTTCTATTTATAGAACGAATGAATTAGAAAAGAGAAATACAGAGATCTACAGAGGTAATTAAAATTAAGGTACAGACTCTAAGGGTGTAATATGGCTGTCTGCACTGAAAAATAATCTGGATTTTATTCTAGAGCTATTTTTAGATTCAAAATTGCATTTTTATATAACATAATTCCAGTGATCAATATTTCTTTTGTCGCTACTTACAAATTTTGATCAAATCTTTGTAAAAAGTGATACATCTCAATTCAGAAAAACCCCTGACATCTCAAAATCAAATCTCACATTTCAAAAAATAGGAGGAAGAGGTACTATCAGCAGCAAACCCAGCTGTTTCAGGATTCATCTACTATTTGATGTGTGTTACTCAGCACAGTAAACAACCAATCTGCCAGCGGCAAAAAATCAAAGAGCTCTGTGCCAGCTGAACAGCATCTTTTAAAGAACTGAGGAAGTGGCCCAAAAATGCAGCCCTTAGAGGCAGGCAGAGGTTTTCTGGTGTTCCTGGGGGACCCTGCCATTTCAGGAAGTGCTGTCACCCCGACCCACACAGTGCTGCATGTGTGAGATTATCTTCAAGGGTGACCAAAAGCATTTCCAACAACAAAACTATCCACAACAGGGGAAGAATAATCAGGAGCTATGGCCCTATTGAAGCTGAATTTTAATGTAGGTCCTCCACATACATTTAGCCTCCACAGCCAAAGGTGACTTAATTCATCAAATCTTTCCAGCCTGCTTCTCTGGACAATAGAAAAACCGGGATGGATTTATTCTGATTTGTGGTGCTCTCCTGGTCTGCACACACCCAGAGACAGCAAAGGACCCTCAGCTGTGCCAGGCCATGGAAAATGAGCCAGAGCAGGGACTGCGTGGCTGGAACATCCCCCAGAGGAGCTCAGCTGCTTAGAGCAGAGCGCTGAGAACACCCGGAGTGTGGGTTTGAAATATCTCTATAGTATGGGCCACTTACCTGAGAGTTGGACTGGATGATCCTCATGGGGCCCTTCCAGCCCAGAATATTCTGTGAGACACAAGTGATGTGGTGTCCCAGGAGGGCCAGCTCAGCCACCCCCTTCTAGCAGCAGAGCCACAAAGCAAAGACCTTTATATTTCAACAGGCATTATCTTGTCATTGCTTTTAATCTGGAAAAACCATATTAAGAAAAACATGATAGCAAAGATTATGATCAGCCTTAAATACACCATTTTCATTCAGCTCCAACAAACTCAATAGGAAGACTATTTAATGGAAAGAACACAACAGATTGAAATTCAATAGTTCAGTTAATCCAAGCATATTGAAATAAAATTATACATATATACACATGTATGTGTGTGCAAAGTGAGGGAGAAGCTACTGCTTTCACATACATACAATTTCAATTAAAAAGCTCAAATAAGAAATGTAATATCAGAGCTCTTTAAAGTTTAAGGGTATTCTGCTCAGAATGCTTCTATCTGCAAACATGAAAACAAACCAATACATCTATGACATATTCTCAAATTTTAAATCTTAACAACTTTTGAAATTAATAAAAAAATCACTCACTTTTTTATATTCATCTCCACAAAAGACAAAGGTATTATCCACTTGAGTCTATACCAAAAGGAAACACACACACATTAATATCTGCAATTTTGGTACACATTCCAAACACAAGAAGTAACAAATTTGGTGACAAAGCTGTCAAAATATGTTCTGCAAATACATTGGCAAGAGATCTGGACATACTAAAGAAATTCAGTGAAACAAAATAGGTGCCAAATGGGGATGTTTGACAGAGTGTTCAAAAATACATTTAGACCAAAGCAGGAACACATCCAACAGAGAGATTCTCTACATAAATTATCATGAAACTATTAGAAATAATTGGCCAGTGATTTCAAAATATTACATATACTTTTAATGTTATCAAAGAGCTGTGTTGTGAACCATGTGTGATTTCTTGGCGATTGAATTTTTGGCCGCACAACAGCGTTTTTAGGCGCAAGTGAAAATACTATATCCCATACTGCAAGTCAATCTGTACTCTTTGAAATTGCATCAAGCTTCCAAGTGCTTTGAAAGGCTGTTGGGAGAAATGCTATAAAGTCTGCATACCCTGGGAGCCTGCAGAGCACAGCCCTTGCAGGGGCTCTGCTGAACAGATGCTTGCCCAAGGCTGAAGGGAGCCCACATGTTAAAGATGCCACAGCCAACCTCTGCAGCCAGCCTGGAGGTGTCTGTGGCCACAGTGCCCAAAGCCACCAGGTCAGCGTGGCCCTGGTCCCTGCAGCAGGTACCACAGTGCTGCCACAGGACTGGCATCTGTACATCTCTGCCAGGCTAACAAGAGCACATTAATTTATACAGAGTGCTGGATTACAGGCATTTCTCAATAAAATGAAGCCATCCAAATGCTGCCAAATGCATCTGTGAATGCTGATAACCCTGCAGAGATACTGCAGGAGCAGCAGCCCCTGCTCTGCACTTCAGTGGGATGCCTTGGTGAATTGAGGTGGGCAGGGGTCTGCCCTGCAGATCTACCTGTTCACACCATTCACAGGCATAAAATTCAAATCAAAATTTGTCAAGTGGTTCTTGAGAAGTAGAGGGCTTATAACAGAATAAAAGTGAGCAAGTCAAAGTAGACTACCCAGAAAGCAGCCAGGGTGCCAGGGCAGCTTTCTTCAGCCCTGAAGTGCAGCTCAGCTAAATCCTTACATCTTGAACATGCACTGAAATCTACGGAATCTGCTCAGATTTTAAGGCTCAGGGTATCTGGGGTTAAAATCTGGCCTCCCTGAAGTGTATGGAAATATATTCCCTGACTTCACTAGGACCTGTTATAATCTACCAAGGTTTCAACAGTGCATTGATCTCAGCCTCCCATTAGGGCACTGAGCCAAGTGAATTATATTTGTCATATGTTCAGTCTCCAAAATTTGTGTTAGATTTTTAGGAAAACATTTTTATATACAGGTTGTGGAATTCCCTCATTATTATCCTATATCAAAGAAATGCACTCTGAATTTAAGGCAGTACAAGGTGAGATTTGTGTTAACTTCTGGCAAGTTCATTCCTTACACTTGAAATGAGCCTCTGAGAAAGCCCTTTCCCCCACAGACAAGCTTTTTCCTACTCCAGAAAGATCAATTTTCCTGAACAACCACAAAGAAGAAGGCACAGATATAACTTAAGTAGCCCATAACTCCATTTATTCCACAGAGATGAGAACCTTCCAGAAAAGTCTCATCCAGTGCTTGCTATCACTTCTCCTTATTCATCCTGACATCCTCAAGGGCTGCCTCCAGCTCCCCACATCCCTCCCCAGTGCTGCCCCAGGCTGTAGGTGGGCTCCTCTGGGTTTTGGACAGGAGTTCCAAAAATTCCAATTTTGGACATCAACCTGAAAATAGATGCCAGCACAGATAAGGCTTTCTACTTCATATTGCAAATGCTGTTTCTCTCAGAAGACTGTGGCTTTGACCTGTGAGCTACACCTTTTGGAACTGGTTACAGAGCTTTCAGATAGGCATTTTTTGTTGGACAAATGAATTTACTAAAAAAAAAAAAAATCACTATCAGCAAAGCAGCTACCTAAATGGGCATTTTTTCCCTTCTGTGTGAGCTCTTTAAATTTAACATGCTTTTAAGCAGTATTAACTTTTAAGTTGCCATAAAATCAAATAATTGTATTTATTAATTTGTTTTAATTACCAAGCACAGATAAGCATATGTCCTACTTAGCCTGGGAAAATCTGAACGCACACCTGCTCCAACAAGCAGTCTGTAAAATGAGACGTGAGGAAAATATTTGAATTACATTTCCCTGTTCCAACATACCATTTTTAAAAAGCACTTTCAACACTGAACTAGGCCTTTACAGTTAAGGCATTTTACAAGATGATACTGAGCTATGTTTCCTGTCTATGAAGAAGGCACCAGCATATAAAATGGTAGTGAATTTGCATTACCTCCAATCCATCATTCTCTGAGTGCGCAGGAAAAACTGTGAGACCTGCTGCAACAAAGCACAGCCTTGTGTTGACAGATTCTTATTTAAGTGACTGTGAATACAACAATTCCACAAATAATTTGTCAACTGTGTGGCTGAACTAGCTCTGAACCCTGATAAATACCAACTCTCCTCACTGCTACAAAGGCATGATGTTCTGTGTGCGGGCAGTGAGTAACAAGCACCAGGATTTAACAATCGATGCTACTATATTTCTCTTTTCTTTGTGGTTAAAAAAGCCTTGAAGGGTGGCTCTTTCAGTAGTGTTAAGTACTAGTGGTGGCTATGCCTTGCAAATCTAAGTAATGCACTGCAGGCTGAGGTGAAAGGAAATAGCACACTGCATCCATTTTTAGCTGCATTTAAAACATATGGTTTATGTTCTCTGGTGAAAAACAGTCTTTACTGTATAGTTAGCAGACTCTTGTTTAATACAGGCTATTATTAAATGGACCTCTTTCAAGTTATGATAATAGGACATCTACTTTGCTGCTTTTTGCATCCTAAGGCATACGTTTGGGCTGGGGTAATTCAAGAGAAGAGTCTTTTTAGGAAAAATAACTCAAACTCTAGGGGAACACATGTACATATTAATAGGGGGGAAAAACACTCCTTCCAGGTATTCAATTGAAATCAAGATTGCATTTTTCTATCACGCAGTGCGTTCTAAAGGCATTATGGATGTACGAGAAAAAAGTCATTTTTAAAGAAATGTAAATCTAATCAGTCTTGAAGCTAGCAATATATACATAAATGTCTCTTGCAGACATAATTTAGTATGCATTATTAATTTATTTTTCATAAAGCTTTCCAGCTACAAAAAGGATAAGTGGAAATGTGCACCCACATTGACGATAATGCTCATTTGTCAGGCAGGAGTGAACATATTAACAAATTTCCCCCCCTGAAATCCCAACCTAAAGGATGTTCAGAAGCTTCTTTGCAGAAAGACCAGACATGCTTATTGCAAACAACATTATACCAGGCATTATAATAAAATACCAGCCTTTAATGGCACCTGAACTTCAGCAAGGTATTTGCAAGGCAAAACTGTTACAAACTCCAGACAGCAAAATAGCGTATCATATAAGTCAATTATCTTTATACTTTTGATTGTAAAAGACCCATGCCTATAGAAATAATTAGATGTGTGATACTATTAACAAGTCCTGATGTAAAATGCTAATTATTTATTGTTTATAAAGCAATTTCAAATAAAGCAGAACTCATACACTAATGCCATCGTGATTTTCCAGTCATTA
>NW_027269275.1:6442500-6472500 GCF_023055355.1 Agelaius tricolor | reverse complement strand
TCTTTGAACATTCTGTTAGCTCCAGTCATTTTGCTCTGCAGCTAAACCCAAGTCTGCAAGGGATGATGAAGGGGATATTAAAGCTGCATTGTTTTGTCTTTGCTGGGGATAGAGAATGATGTATTTGGAATTCAGCTGGTGTATTTACAGTAGTTTTAGTAACCCATAAAACATCGGATCTATATTTTGAAATATTTACAAGAGTAGCAGTCAACAGTTCTTTATCTACAATACTTTTTAATACTTCTGTCTCCTCCTCTCTTGTCACCTTTTTTCATGCTGCCTTTTTGTTGGTTTTCAGCTCTGATATTGTTTGCTGATTGTGACATTGTGCTAATGACTGTGTTCCTCTAGATGAAACACAGGGCATTCCTAAGTGCACTTTGTTCTTTTTATTTTATTAACAAAAGGAAAAATGAGATGCATCCAAATCACCCACTCACTAAATAAATTCCCACATTGAGGGGGAGAGCTCCAAGCTATAACAGCAATGTCCATTTGGAGTCTGGTCTATCAATGACAGCACAAGCAAAGAAATGGGGAGCAGAGCCCTTATAGGATTTTTTAAAATTATTTTTAGCTTGGAATTAACAAACTGGATCAATTACTTTTTCAATCTGAAGTTTTCTTTAAAAAGATAGATTCCTGGATTAGGAATAAAAGCAACAATCACTGCCCCTCACCTCACCTTCCCTCTCCCCACCCAAGATCCTCACATTTGAAATGCCATTTACTAATTTTAAAAATGTTTCTGTCTACCTACTTGAACTTGCCTAGGAAAAAAAGCCTTAGTTTCCAGCCTAAATAACACATGGAATAAAATTCCAGGATAAACATCAGGTAAATAATTCCCTAAAACTAAAAATTGGAGCAGCACTCCATAACATTCTTATCAGTAGAAGTGGAGCTATTTTCCTGCTCAGACCAGCAGCTAAGGAAGACAAGGAAATAAAAAGAGAAGGATAGGTTTAACTCTAATTTCAGACATAATTCTCATTCCTTAACCTCAGATATACAGAAGCAAAAGGCTGCCCAGTAAGGGAAAACAGCAGAGCAATTCAGTTCTTTGTTTCACTGGCCTTTTGGTGTTTCTCTTCCTGAGCAAGGCAGTCATTGCATCCTCCTCAGGTGGAGGAGTTGGAAGAGAAGGAATCAAAACCCAGCAATGACCTAAGCATTACCAAAAGGAAAGAACAATGTTTTGTTGGAAATGTTTCCCCCTTTTGAAGCTCTTCTAACCTGGAAAGTTAAACCACAAACACACTTTATTAGAATAATTCAGCATCCAGTCCTGACAGCCTCTATCAGTTATTGCTCCAAATTAGCCAGTCCTAGTTACACCCAGGGAATAAAGGTAAATGGAGTTATGGCCATTTGTACTGGTTAGCACAAATTTAAACAGTTCCTGTACAATTTGCAGGACTGCAATAGTGCAGAGCACACTGAGTAGAGGAACAGGAGCTCCTTCCAGAGCAGGGCAGAGCTGGAGCAGGGGGCTCCTATTGCCACCTCCCCATCCTCACTGCACAGGAGGGCTCCCAGCACTGAGGGGCAGCTGCTCCTGCAGCCAAAGCAGTGATGGAAGAGGTGCAAGCCAGGTGAAAAAGGGTTCTTGTGACATTCCCTATGTGTCCAGAGAGTGGACAACAGACACAGACCTCTCCCCTGCTACCATATTCCTTTCATTCTATATTTTCAAACTTTTGCCAGCGAGGAGCCTGAAGCTTGCACCCATTTCAGGAGGGCTCAGAGGCTCTCCCAGTCCCTCCCAGCCCCGGCTGCAGGGCAGGAGCTGCCACTGCAGCATTCCCAGGAAATCGGGAGAGGGAGCAGCCCTGACTGCCAGGGCTGACAACTGTTTTAAGGCTGTATAATTATTTAGGGCAGGCAAGCCCTCAGGGAATGCCTTGAAGGAATGAAGAATCTTTTGCTCTTGCTTAGAGCTTTTTTTCTAAGACAGGAATGCTGAGAAATGGGGAGTGGGGGTATGTTTTATACTTGCAATTTCACTGTCCTGGGCTGCATAGTAAAACTTCTAAGGTTCCTATTAAACATTTTAGGCACAAGACCCTCTTTCTGCTGAGTTAAATTGTTTAATTGCACAGCTATCCCCAAATATCCATCAACATGGATTACTTATTTACAAAACCTGAAAATCTTTAAATGTGTTACCTCTATGAAAGTCACAGTAAATGTCCACTTCCAGACCTAACGACAAATAGCAATACTTATTCAGCACTTTCCATGTAAGTATCCAAAAATAGTTTACAAGCATTAATGAAATAAACCAAATAAGAGGCAGGAAATTACAGATAAGCAAAAAGATTGAGAAAAGCTAAGCAAGTCAGCCATGGCCTCATACAGAGTTAGTGACAATGGCCAAAACAGCCTCCATCTCCTGCTTTCCACCACGAGAGCATCTAGAATCAAAATAAGATATTGATTTTGAATACATTTAATGTTTAAAACAAGAATAACCTTAATTATTTTGAATCAGTTTTTTAAAGCAAATGTATCTGTAATAATAAGCAGAATCATCATCATCATGATTAGAATGAAATTTTGCTGCTGAAATGCATAAGCAAAAGAAGGCTCAGCATTGTATATACTTGATATTTGTAGGAATTAGATTCCAAGGTGATCTTTGCATTTTTTCAGGGATGTCTGTGGGATGCTGTGTAGAAGAACACAAACAACAAAAATACCATGCCCAGAAAAGTTTGCATAAATGCAAACCCAAATAAACAGGATGGATTGGCAAGTCATTGTAAAGGCAGCCTCTGTGTATTCTCTTACTAATTCTTCATGTTACCTTCCTTTTTAAAAGCTAGATAAAATCCAAAAGATTTACCACAAAAGATTATGGCAGCTGTGGACTTGAACAATGCTACAGCATCCCTTTCAAAGTTAAATCATACTTGACTATTGTTATAACAGTGTCCATAAAAATACAAACAACACGAGGGTAGTTCAGCTGCTGAATGCCCGCTGATAGTGCTTTTTATTGCATGGACAAGATCACAATTCATACACTAACCCCATTTTCCCAATTCCCCAAGTTTCATTCTGTCAGGATTTGGAAATGTTGTGGAATTTATTCTCACAGCTGTAGCAGGAGGAGGGAAACTGCAAGGGCTGCCAGTACCAAGTGCTTCAAGAATCTGAGCACTGTGGTGGAGCAGGACCTACCAATGGGAAACACCTGGTGGAGGCATTTTGTTCTGCTCCAGCAGGTGCAGCCAATCTGCAGGGCCAACCCCTGATTACGAAATTGCTGCCCTTGGTTTTTGGAGAAGTCAGGATTTGCATCAGCAGCTTGGCATAGCCTGCTTTCAAACCAAAGGATGCATAAGGAGAAGGATGAAGGGAAAAGAAGTTAGATGCCAAGGATGGAAAAATGGAGATAACCCTCAAAATTAATACTACTTCGGCTTTTAATGTATAGAAAAATATATTTGGGATATAACATAGTAATCAACATATCTCTAGGGTACAGAATGTGATAGATTATGATCTAGAGAAAGATTATTATAGTTTCTATATAGCATAACTAGGAAGCAAAATAACACTGTCACAGAAGGTCTAGAAATATTTCCTTATTTTCATATTTTCCTGGTGTGGGGGTTGCATTCCCAACATAAAAATCCAGTAAAGTTTATGCTTTAATTTTGCTTTCAGCCTGTGAAGAACATAAGTGAAAATAGGAGCAGTGCAGAGCAGTCAGCTCTAGGCACCTGAGAATTTTATGGTGGAAGATTTGGAAGATGGGGAGGAGAGAGAAAGGTGAAGGTGTTGGAGTGGAGGGGACACAGAAAGCCAAGCAGAAAATGAGGTTATTGCCATGGAGAAGGGTGCAAAAGAGACAAGAAAGAAATCTGTAGATCACAGATCAGATAATTTTTTATGCTTACAGACCAACTTGTTTGTGTATTTGCTTAAATATTAGCCAGGAGCAAAATCACTATGAATACAACATAGATAATAATAGTAAAATAGCATAAATAAATAAAAAAAAATAAATGAGAGAAATAGCAAAATGTGATTTTTAGAAGACACAAAAAGTGCAATTTATATGAACTTTCAAAACACAGTTGGAGAGAAGTACAAGTTTTCTTTTGTCTAATATTTTCTTTTTCTCTTCTGTAAAACTGATGGTAGATCAATATTATACTTTAAGAGGGAACAAAGAAAACATAAAAAAAAATAATTTGCAAATATGCTGAGAATGTGTTCATTCTCTATTATTAAACAGTTCAAGGGCAGATTCAGCTGAGCTTTAAATGCAATAAAGAAATGATTTCAAAGCAACACTAGGAGCATCATACAGTAATTGAGAGTAGAAAAACAAGGGTGATAAAACTGTCCTGTGTTATTGATGTTAGAGTTCATATATGATGCATTTCTGTGACGGGATTATCAGAGCCCTGATGACAACGTGTACTTACTTATCAAACTAAACAAGGTGTCTCAAAAAGGAGAAATATTAAATTATGTGCTATCAGCCAGCTATACTATTCAGCAAAACTGTGTGTACATAGTATCTGCTCCATACATCTGTATTTCTGCACGTGACCCTCACTAAAGTACTCTGTCTCTCTACAGCGTTTGCATAAAGAAAAATCCTTTGATCTTGTAAGCAAAGTTTCAAAATGGACCCATCTTAGCAATAAATTAAATTGCATTTTAAAAAGGCAGAATAGTCTTGTGCAGGTTATCAGCCTTTCTCCTGCAATACTTATTCTCTCTTCTTGTCACAGATTTGTTTTATTTTGCTACAGCAATACATTATTACAACTTAAAATTCACATTCACCTGAAGAAAGCTGTGACATGCCTACCAAAAGAGACATACACTGCTTAACCTAAATTGACCCTTTTTTCCTTCTATTCTAATAGATCTTTTTTCTTTTTGTCACTCAAAATGAGTGTCTGATGTATGAGCATAAATTGTTAAAAGCAGTTTTAGGTAAAGGAAGAGAGACTGAAGTGGAGTTTTCTCACAAAAGCCAACCTCAATTTATGTCAAAGAGGGTTAAAAGACCTTGGGATTAAAGCAATAAACTTGCTGCTGTCAAAGCTAAAACCCGCTAACAATTTAGTGCCAAACGCATGTTGTTCAATATCATTTCATATTATATTATGTCACAAGTAGGTGACAGTTCCACATCAGACTGACAGGGCTGATTTACTCTGAAGAATTCATCGACATTTTGCAGAGTCAAAGCTGACTTCATTTTGTTTGGATGCAGGGTGGGAAATCTCTCCCTGAGTTGGAACATTGGGCTGAATAACCCTCATGGCACAGAGCCCTCAGGCATCACCTGCTCAGCCCAGGGCTCCTCACCTTCCCTGCCCTCAACCACCTCCAGCCCTGCCCTTTGTGCAGCTCCATTTTTTGATGTGGTTCCCCTTCCTGCAATTTTTAAAATATCCAGCTGTCCTGGTCAATATTTGGATATTTTTTTCTTTCTGAATTCAAGCCTTTATGCTTCTCCAAAATATACCTATTGGCAAGGGTTGAGATGAAAGACCCTGTTAAGAAAACACTACTGGCACCTGCTTATATTTTAAGTAGGTATTAATAACAGCTATTCTTCCAGGATGTTAACTAGATCCCAAGGTCATGCATGATGAGACCCTTGTAAGGCCAATGGCAACAATACCATTTCTTTATATACAAATGTCTTTTGCAAGATATTCCTGGATGGCTTTTTTAATATAATAATTCAAATTTCTCCCAGGGCTCTGAGACAATTCTGAATAAACATATTCTTTCTTTTTTCTCAGGAAAATCTAATTAATTTGACTTCTCTGTCAAGGTTTCAAAGCTTCTTTATAAAGGGTGTCCTTTCTCCAAAATCCAGCATGTTCTTCTACAGTCATTTGCATCCTTTTGCAATGTTCATTTCCTTCTCTTGTTGGATACTGCTATAAATGTGGAACTACAACTCAGCTCCTGAAGCTGAGGACCAGGGAACCTGGCTTCATCTGAACCAAGAACTGTGCTACACTCAAAGGAGTTTTTTTATATGTGGAAACAGGGATATCCCTCCCTTCTTCATGCTTCTTGTTTAATTGTGGAGTAAACTTTCAGTTATCATAGTTTGCTCTTACCTTTATTTCTGAAAAAAAAGCTAGCAACATTTGGGGTCTTTAAACACACATATCCCTGTTTTCTCCATCTAAATACAGGTGTGAGTGCATTAGTGCCTGGCCATTAACTTCTGTAAACCACATAGTAACTCTTCTGTGGGATTCTTTGGGCAATGTTTGCTGTTCATCCAGGAAAACATTATTATTGCATGTAAAATGGGCCCATCATCCAGCACTGGTTTGTTTTTTGCTGGCCATCTGCTGGACAACTCCCAGGCAGCAAAGGGGTTACCTTGTCTGTTCTGCCAGGGAGCAGGACTTCTAGTGAATTGTTAGATGGGTTAGCAGATGGTTAATCTTATTTGACATTTAAAGCACTTGGAGGTAAATTTAGTGTTCACCTGCCCTGGAGTGTACAGCATGAATATGCTCCTACATATCTATTCCTGTTTAAACTAGTAACTCTCATGGCTGGAGGATATGCAATGCCTGCCATGAAGAGATGTTTCAGGGAAAAGGGGGGAAAAAAGAACAGGTAAACATTCATCCTGGCTTTAAACATTTACAGTTTTCTCATATTGAAACACAAGTTCTATTATTTTTTGATGACCATCTCATCCTGACACAGACACACTCTTGCTAGCTTACACATTCTGCTAGTAGATCAAGTTCTAATATATTTTGTATATTAATATTTCTGTGCTCTGTTTTCCACTGTCCCATCAGGTATGGACATGACAGATGTATACACACATGTGTACATGTTTCACTGAGTACAAAGTCAAAGGTACCCTGAGATCCAGTGAGAAACCTAAAGGAGAATAAACACATTTCTGCAACCTTTTCCATCACCTGCCTGCCCCTTAAGCCCACTGTGGTGCACACCAAAGAGTCAATGAATTGCAAGCCAGGAAAAGGGGTGAGCACAGAGCTGTGGTACAGCCTGAGAGTGCCCCTGCTCTCTGCTGGAAGGGCAGGGGTGCTGTGGGGAGGCTCCCAGCCCCTTCTGCTGAGCTCCAGCTGAGCACAATCCCCCCTTCAGTCCTCTGCACCTCTGGGACAGAGATCAAAATGAATTGTCATGTCTCTTTTAAGAGGAAAATACCACAGCCTCTCTCAATACAGGCTGTGACCTTTCAATTTATGCTATCAGTTTACTCAGTGCTTGCTCTGTGGTTCATGATTAACTTGAAAGAGTTAGATCACACTCTCTCCAGGTCCTCAAGAAGGAACTTCTGTTGACTGTTAGAAATCCCTCATGCAATAAAGTGCACATAGTATGGCTGTATAAGCTATCCTTCAAAGTTACAGCAGCTCAGTAATGAGGTATCAATTCTTATCAAAAAGCTCCTAAAAATATTTCTGCTTGCCTTTTTTTTTTTCCTTTAAGGTACTAAATATGAGAAGACAAAGTGAAAAACTGGTTATTAGTAAATACATCTGCTTTCATCAATTCCTTAAAAGGGTCACACAGCCCTCATACATTAATTACACATTCTAGGTATATCAAAAGAGATGGTTTCAATTCTAACTAAAAAGGGTAAACTGAGATAAAGAGAGATTTACTCACACCTTCCTGCTGAGCCACAGAAATCTTCTCCCTCCTGTAACTGTGGCTGTACTGATGCCTCAATGTGTTCTAGAAAACAGAATTTTAAAAAATCATCTTTATTTTCTTTTCAAAGCTTATCCAAAGACTTTCTCTATTTCTTTTTAGAAAAAAAAAATATACATTGGCAATTCTCTTCATCTTCATTAGTAGGAACCCTAGAAGGTGGGGTGGCTTGAGCAGCAAATGCTGGAGTTGCATCTCCTGCTGCCACTGGAAAAGCAGTGTATGCTCAGGTCAGCAACATGGGGATTCTTTTTGTTATTTACTATTATCCACCCCTCTGTAGCTAAAACCTGCTTGCTGGGGGCAAGTAGATTCTTTCAGGTGTTGTTTAAGTTATCCACAGCTGAGCATTTCCCGTCATTTAGCAATGAATATCCGGCAATGATGGGAAATTGCCTCTTTTGCTTCAACACGAGTCCCCCAAACCAATTTTACACACTCAAGTTTCCAATGCAGTAGTAGCTCAAGCTTATTTTAGCAAAATCAAATAGATTTCATTATTTTACTTGTATTTCACCTTTCCTTTAGGTAAGGATGGAAATACAGAGGTGAGATAATTGCAGAGGTATGTAAATAGCTAAACCAAACTGGAAGTTTTTAAGACCAGACTGTCACATTTAAATACAATCCTTACCAAGAAGGATGTCAGGATCTTCAACCCTCAGGACCTTAAAGTTTCTCACTGACATTACAAGCCTGGCCTGCTGCTCACCTCACTGTAGTAAGACCTGACATAATTGCTCACACTGGTACTCCATGCTTTGTCTTACTTTCAAGAGAAATTAATTTTTATTGCTCTGCTCTCAGGTCTTTAAGACCCCTTTGTGATGCCCCAGCAGTATCACTGAGGGTCACTCAGCCCAATTCACCCCTCTAGGGTAAGGAAGTGAAGCTTTGAGCCTGCTTCTTCTGGCTTTAACGTTTCCAGAGCCTTTAAAATTCTTCCTATAAGCTGGAATCCATCTGGGAATAAAGGTGTGCCTGCTGAGGTGTCTGTGTGTCCCCAGAGGTGGGGACAGGATGGCATCAAAGGACAGTCCCAGCTGGCATCACCTGAGGTGTCACATTCACTAAAGCAGAAGGAGACTACATCACACACAGGTGCTGACCATGCACCACAGACCTGGAAGAAAGGAGGGATCAGTCCTCTATATCAGAAACAAATAAATTGCAGAGTTTGCTGGAATTTAGAGACAGGAAAGTTCACCTAAAACTAAACTGGCCTTGATGATTAAACCTCACTGTAAGCACTGCAGTGGTCAGCACAGTATTCAAATTTTAAATTCATTATTTTAAATGAAGTATCTTTATGGATAATCCTTCATTTAGGAAAAAAAGAATAGGTGTTATTCAGTGATATGACTCACCTGAAAAAACAATACTTTCTCTGTTAGCATTTCCATGGGAAATTTCAGAGGCTGAAGAAATTACTTTATGCATTTGGAGTGTTACTATTGTCCTTACTTTTGAGTTTTTCTTTTAATAATGACAGCCATCTACAGCTATTACTGTAGCTTCTTGTCCAGATCTCCCTTTGGAGACTTTCTGACTACTTAACACCATTTTTCAATTTCTCTACTTGTGCATTTACATCTTCAGTCCAGATATGAGAATTTGCTAATGGACTGCAACTTTTTCCCAAGATTCCCATGTGCAGAATTTTACATAGACTGATCCAAAATCTAAACTCTGCTTGCCAATGCCTTGTACTAGGAATATGCAAGTGATAATGAACCCCAGAATTATGCTCCCATTTTGAAGTACAAATTTAATTTGAGGACAAAAGAGGGTAAAAATGTCAGATGGTATATTTACAATAACATTAAGGTGTACATGCTGTCAAATGGACAGGAAAAAACCCTGGTGAGCATGAAAATGTGGCCCCCTCCTGAACTGTGTATGTTTTCAGCTGCAGAAGGAAGAATAAACAGCACTGGTTAGAAAATGGAAAACATATAGGCAGGCACAGCTATCTCCTGTTCTTGAGGTCACACCACTTCTGCATTTCACCTACAACAAAGCAGATAATGCACCATTTGGCTTTTCTCACTCATGGAAATAACTCTGTGACACTCTCTAGTGGAAGGCAGACACACACCACCTCAGCCACGCTGTGCGCAGGGGAAGCCACACCGCGAGAAGGGAAACTGGCTGAAAGGGAGCTTGGGCACTGTTGCATGTGTTTTGCTGCACTCTTATTTTTTAACACCACAACCAAAACACTTACAGACAGGTCCCTTCTGTTTGAAGCCCAGAGGATAACGTGGTACTGAAGCATAAATAAAGAGTGCCACTAGCAAGGAGTAACTGGCAGCAGACAAAGCCCAAGCCAGCAAACTGTCACGATTGCTCTAGAGGGTTTATAAGCTTTATCAAATCTGTGCTAGCTAATTCACTTGCAGAAGTGTACTGATAACACTGCTTCTTTTTTTTCCCTTGCTTTTATTATGAACAAAAAGATAGACAGGTCCTAAGGACAGATCCTTTTCACAGCTCTGCTCTCTTCTGCCAGCACATGCCCTTCCACTCACAGATTACCAGGTTTAACTAGGGATGTCTTTGAGCCAGAAGCATTTATTGCAATAAAACCCAATATATTTCCAAAAAAGAAAAGCTTCCCCCTCCTTTCTAACACTTAGATTGCAGTTGGAAGCAACATTTAAAAAAAAAAAAAAAACCGATCCAATCTGGTGTTCCTTGTCTCAGTGAATTTACAAGTGGCTGTATTTTACCACTCCAATAAACATACTGAAGTTAACATTTCTGTGCATGGACAGAGGAATTTATATATATATATACACACACACACACACACAGATGTACACATACACACATCTATATCTGGGTGGAGCACTTGGCTGCTTTCCCTGCTTCCCCCCCACCAAGTTTAGATGCAGTTTTTTGCATATTGTTAAACCAATGCTAGTTTATCAACAGCTATTGTTAAACAACAACTGCTATTAATCTAAATGACATAAATTAATACCACCTGCTGTAAATGCAGAGGAAGTTTGGCTCCTACTTTTAACTGCAGCTTTTGAAGTATCCAGGACAGTATGCAGGTAGCTGCATGGATCTCTGTCATTTTCTCCCTCCATACATGTGACTGTTTGAAATGGTGCCTTTGGGGTGGAAGGGTTTGCAGAAGGTTTCTCCTCCATGTCTGGTCCATCATTTCTGAAGGCTTCCTCAAAGCCTTCTGGTGATCATCCCAAGGAGCTCCATGCACAGCAGCCTGTGGGAAGCTGACAAAACACTGGAAAATTCTGCCAAATAATAAACAAACCAAGCCCATGGTTTTTTTTTTCCAAACATGTTTCCATGAATAACTGCGAAGGCACATTTGCTAATTTACTGCATGTTTGTCTTTATGGAGTATTTTTAAAATAAAATATTTCACCCCCTCCTGCCTCTTCTTAATTTGTCCTGTCATTCAATTTCTGTAACTAATTTGAGGAGAATTCTCTAATGTTTCACCACACTGCCAAAGCATAGTTCTTCCCTGAATGTAATGCAGAACTATTTTAATTACAGGGAACATCAAAAATTACTCCATAACATGGGATTATTCCTTGTGCTCATTTCTACAAGCCCAAAGCAGACAGGACTGAATTCAGATTCCAATTTGGAATCTGAAATTTCTCCCAGAGGCAGAAATTCTGCCTGGGCTCTGTTCAACACAGACATCCATAAAGTATCTCCGTGTTAAGTTTTAAATGACATTTGGGTCAGTATCATTTCTGAGGAAAGTTCACTAAGGAGCAGTTTTGAGGTCAACCAGCACAGAGCATGAACAGAGCCTTCACAGAGCCCAGTGCTGTGCACCTGGCTGGGCCAGCTGGTTCCTAGACTGAGTGGAGAGAAGGATCCTCTTGCAGATGCTGCTGAACAGGATCTGGATGCAGGCTCTCCCAGTTATTTTCTGCAGGAGATCCTTCCTCTATTGGCCCCAGGTGGTGCTGGGAGAGACCAGGAGCCTGTTTATGTATTGAGAGTAGGGATCTACAACAAAAACAGCTTCTCATCAAAAAAAAAAAATAAAAAAGCTTTTCAGTGTACAAGTGTTGCCAGTTTACAAACTGGAAGCACAAGGATCATCAGGAAGCTCCTGTTAGTGATTTAAATCTTGTGATATTGTACCTGAGGGGAAAAAAAAAAGGCACAGCAAGGTCTGCCTTTGGCCTTTGGAAGACACAAAATCAGTGCAGTGATGTGGAGGCAAAGATGCTGTCACAGGGTCATCACATCACTAGGCAGAACTAAGCTTTGTCACTTTAAAAATTCAAACCTTAAGACATTTTCTGTTACTTATTTCAGGTGCACATGTAAGGAGCAATTAGGGCATTACCTTCACTTTGAGTTTTCTTCTCTGTCTCTCTAAAACATTTAATATTTTCAGAAGATATGAAAGCTTTCCAGAGACAATATGCTTGCTGTAGCCTACCATGTGTACTATGGAAATTCCAGAAAATAAGACAAAATGTGCTAATTTATAGTTAAAATGATGACATTTTGAATAATCTGTTTTTCTAACAGGGAAAAACTGAAAATAGGGTTCAAAAACTGTGATATTCTGCATGATCAAACACACAAACTGTATTCACTTTCACCTATCCCCTTAATTATTTTACCTCTAAGAAAAATATCTCCAATTTTCACTGCTTTAAAATCATCAGGATTTAAGTGTCGTAAACAATATAATAAAAATTATACAGTACTTATCACACTATAATGTCTCATGATTTTTTACACACAATGAAATGTTAAATCACAAAACATTAATGAAAAACTACTAGAAGAGATAGTTTAGCATTTTCACTGCTGAAATTTAGAATTTCTGGTAACTGAAGACGACAAGATGCACAATGGAAAAGGGGAATAATAGAAGACTAAAATTAGAGGCTTTAAAGCTTCACTGCAGTCAGTTATGCTAACACATAGACTGTGGTCTTAGGCAAATGCTCAACAAACCTTGACAAAGGAACAACCTGGTTACTCTGACACAGTGAGAGGGGCAAATATTAAAATAATAGTCACACTGCCCAAAACTTGGTTCAGTCTCTCTTTGGTCCAGAATACCATTACATGAAGATAAGTAGTTTTAAAAAGGCTGCTTGTTGTTTTAAACCCCAATAATTACTTTAAAATATAGAATATAATCAGAAATATAGTTTTAAAACCTAGTCTTACTCTCCTGGAGTGAGCATTTTTCATATGACTTACAAAAATTAGGCCTACAATTTATGTCCCTTTCTGAATTTTAGCAATTTGATGAATATCCAGCCAGTTGTGAAAAAGGAAACATGTAGAATTAAATAACTGTTCAGATAGCCACTCATTTGGTCCCACCACAAATAAGAAATCCTTACTCTCATGTTTACAGTTCAGTGCACAATACCACAAATACCTGCAGTAACCAAAGATGCATGATCACAAAAAACCCCAATTCTCACATGAATGTGGCTCATACTAAGACAGAGACCTGTAAAAGTTCTAAACCTGACATAGGAGACCTTACAGATATAAGATATGATGGCATCTTTAATAGAAATCTGAGGAATTCCACTGCTATTGATAAAGAAATTAAAATTAAGCCAGAAGATTGAAGCAGCTCAGGTGATCTCCATGCAGAGAAAGATGGGGCTGGGAGCAGGAGAGAACGTGTGCACTTGCCCCCATGTGTTAAAGGTCCAGGAGAGTTCAAGGAGAATCCAGCCAGGCTAAGCAGAGCGAGGGTCACCAGAGATTCCTGCTTTGAGAAGTCAAAGTGCAGTGGTGAGCCTGAACTCCTAAGTGAAACCTTTCAGGCACAGCTTTTGGATTAAGATAAATCTTGAAGGGAGAGCATAATTTACTTCTTGGATAATTTGGGAGATAATTCTTTCATAGACACACACCCAAAATAGATAACCATGAGAGGAAAAAGAATTCCTCACCCTTCTCCCACAAACAATAACTCTGTACGCAGGGAAACACACCCACACATGGCACACAAAAAACCCTACACCTCCTTCTCACATGCATTTCCACTCTCTTCAAAGCTGCACTGTTCAAATGAAGAGTATTTCCTATAAATCCATGTTTAATAGAGAGGATTTAAGTGAATCTTTCTCAGTTAAGAACCAAAAATACTCAACTTTATGGGCCATCTGGGAATGCTTCCAAAATCCAAATTTAGGGTCCAGTAACAAGTCCTACATACAGCCTTTGTGTGTGAACACTTACTCTTCCTGTGTTGAATTTCCCTGAAGTGGAGCCAAAATGACTCTGCACATGAAGGGAGCTGTGTGGGGGATCAGCAGCCTGGCACAGCCAGATGCCAGAGATGGAGGGACCCAACCTCTCTGCTCCACACCCTGTCTCTGTAGAGACTCTTCATCCACTCTCCTGGCTGCTCATCTGGTCCAAACCTATTAGGGGGGAAGGTGCTTTAAGAGCTTTCTTTAAAAAACATCAAAGCTGAAACCCTTATGGTTTGAGGATTTGTTGAAAATCAAAATTTGGCCGCTCAAGTAAGAGCTCTTAAAAAGATAAAAAGCAATCAGTGTAGCATTTGCTTCCCATCCTAGTGCTGTATTAACTGTCAAACACTCCTGGAAACAAAAGTAGGAAATATTTCATTTTTCTGTTTGCTTAGGAATAAAGCATCTTTGCATCAACTTTAAAATTGTTGACAAAAATCACTAGGAATAATGCAGGAGTAATTTAATTACAGGGGAAGTTATACAGAGCCCTTTTATGGAGCACCAAAATAAAGTCTTGAAAAACTGAGACCTAACCAAATTTTTTCAACTTCCCAAAGAAGAAAGTTGTTCTGAATTCTGAACATATGAAATTGTTTCTCTCTTCAATGCAAGCCCCAAGTGTGTTTAATGGTTTTGCTAAATATGATTGAAAGAAAACCATGCCTGAGGGAAATGGTACTTTGCTGGATATGTATAAGGGTTGAAGCAGCTTGGTCAATGGGTGACCATAGTATATGAATCTAAAACTAATCTCAAAGAGCCTGGGGGCACCCAAAGCTAACCTAGTCAAGTAGTTATTTTTTCATTTGCTCTGAGCTAAATACACTGTCTGTTAAAGACTCCCTGTACATTTCACAGCAAGTGTTTTGTTTTTTTTTCACATATTCAAAATGAAAAGTTTTAAAAAAGTAGTTGTATTGTGTGCATAGCAGCAAATTAAAAATAATTACATAAAAGAACAAGCAGTCTCTTAGTTGTCACTAAAACGAGAAAGTTCTGAAGAGTGCTGAGAAAAAAATTTGCCATGAGACAACTTCAGAGCTTAGATGTACCCCCCATCATCTCAGATCCACCCCAGAGCATGTGGGGTGAGTGACCTGTCAGCCTGTGGCTTGTGGACCCACGGTCCATCCCAGCCTGGCCGCTGAGCTGGGCCCTCCTGGATCAGACAGGAGAGGTGGGTGGGTGGGGGATGCAGGGACCCTCTCTTTGAAACTGCAAAATGTCACTTCAAAATATCAACCAATCTTTACAAAACTAAAGAGAACTTTGTAAAAATCATCTGTATTACTTCAAACCTTAAAAAAAGTATGGACCTGTGGGGTTTTTTTTGAGTAAAATATGGTAATGAACAAGTCCAGTTACATTTCACAGTAAAGCTGCAGGGGAAAGAACAACTGCTCTGTAAACAAGGGCAAGGGATGGGGTGAAAAAATCACTGGAAAATATTAAGTCCCTTGAGCACCACGGGATGTGCAATTTTCATTGTGCTTGGAGACGTACTTGTGTGGCCTTGTTGCTTCTATTGATCACTCAGGTCTTTCCTAATAGAGTTACAAGGCATTTTCAGTTGCAGACCTGGAAACCTGGGGGAAATGGGATCCAATCATCTGGCTGCTAATTCCTGTAAGGCCAGCTCTGCCTTGCTGCTACTGCTCTGCTGGGCTTTGAACACAATACCAGCACATCCAGGCTGTGAAGCTGAGAGCAGGGATTGTGCCAGCACAGGTTATGGATGTCTGTGCAGCAAGAACCAAGTCTGGGTGGTCATTTACAAAGTTCAGTTAACTGTTAATTTTCTTTTCCCCCCTCCTTTTTTTTTTCCTTTGTTAAGAAACAGCATGTCTGATTTCCAACAGGGATGTAAATGTAGAAAGTGGGGATCATTAAGAGGTATTTTATAACCCTTCTGCACCCTAGTAGGCATAGTTATGAATGAACAAAGAGCACTTTTTAATGTTATGCTGAGGCAGAAGATATTGCAAATACTCAAATCTCAGTGAAAATAAATGTTACTTTAAACAAGAAACTGAGAATCTCAGAAAAAAAGAAACCTGTATTTTGGGCCCTTGCATCAAAATAAAGACATTTGTTCTTCACTTGATCTGCAATCAAACATATTTAGAAAAGAAGGGGAAACTTTTGCATTTGAAAATTTTCTACTGAAAATTTCACACAAACAAGCTGCCTACTACAATCTATGACTTGGAAACTGAAGCCTGTAATAAAATACAATCATCTTTTCTCATGTAATATTAGTAATGACAATTTAAGATATTGAACTGTTAAAAAGAGAAAGAAAAGTCTAGGTGAAATTCAAGGCAAAATCTACCCAGCCAAGCTGTGGAAAAATTTCAGTTTCTATTGACATAACAAAGTTTATGAAGACAACACCTTTCAGAATCAGGCCCGTGGCTGCTCTCCCCAAGCCTTTCACAAGAATGACTCCAGGAGGCCCAGGGGAGGCAGCTCAGGACTCCCACAAGAGAGAAATGTCAGTGGGTCACAAATGTGGGAGAGGGCAGAGGGACTCTGTTAAATGAACAATTATGTTTATAGACTGCCTGATATTAAAAAAAAACAACAACAACAAAACCCAAGATATTTTCTGGCAGAGTTTCTCTGCTTAAGAACAACACATCAGTGGCCACAAGGACAAAATATAGGCTCACCACTGAAAAGCAGTAAAGTGGATCTGTTCTGTTCCCACCTGCAATGTGCATCTTTCACCATGTCAGCATTACAGCTCTGAGATCAGGGGTACCCTGAAATGCTAAAACACTTCCACGTTTAATTTCCTGAAATGCTAAAACACTTCCATGTTTGAGTTTGTAGTCAAAATTTCTTTACCATTACAGTGTAGATTTAAATATTGTATCATGGTCTAGAGGCCCTTCCCAGGAAACAACACAACGCAGGCAAATTTATATAAAGTGCTCTTGATTGATTCACTGTTGCCAAATGATTACACTGGCTTTGGTGAAGTTCACCAAGATGAGAGGAAACAGGGGTTCTGTGCTGTGCATTCCCCTCTGCAAGGCCTTATCTAAAGATGTACAAGCAAGAGAGTGTGGGGGGAAAGAAGCAACACTCCAGACTGAAAGAGGATGAAAACACAGCACAAAAGTACATAGGAATATTTAACAGCCCAAAGGAGATGATATGGTCCATGAAGACCTGCCCTCATAACCTCAGGAAATACAAATCAATCTGTGTTTCATCATCTGAAACTTGAACTTCTAGCTAGTAGCTGTGTGCTCTTCCCCTGCTTTCTTCAAAAACTCCTCCTTGAGCTGATTTACACTATTTGCTTCTACTGCTGACTTCGGCAGTTTGTTCCAGACTGTATTTCAACTACCCTTTGTGTAAAACTGTTCTGTCTGAATATATCGGAGTCCCTAAATTCTGCTACACATATTGGAGTGGTTACAGGAGTAATTTTAGTGTGGCTGGCAGCTGGCCTAACTCGTGCTCTGATCTCTCCTCCCCTCCCTCAACTGAACAGTTAATACTGCGCCATCAAAGTCAGGGCTGCTGCAGAGAGACTCTGCTCCAGCCAAGTGCCCAGAGGGACAGAGCCTGAACTTGTCACACGCTGGCAGGACACGGTGGCCAGAGCAGCCTTCCTAACCTTTAGAAGGGGAACAAAGCAGTGAAGAGCAAAGAGTAAGCAAATAGAGATGAGCAGGACTCTATGTCTTACTGTGTTAAGGAATTTGATCCTAATCACAGACCCTTTGTCTGCTTTCCACAAACATTTCCACAGGTAACTGCTGGTTGAAGGCAAAACAAAACAAAATACTGATGCAAACAAACTGTAAAATAAAGTTGATGATAGATATTTGTGAAAACTGAGCTTTATCCTTTGTTTTTACTACATTTTGGATGAAAGAAGGTACAAAATTTATTGGGATCTCAACTGCAGCTGTACGTTGGCAATTAAGTGGCTGGAAAGAAATGGGAGAGTGAAGAGCAGCCTCCAGATCTTGAATAAATTGTCAGTTGATCTTACACAGGAAGTACAGGATTCTTAGTTTTGACTTCTGAGGATCTGCATTTTCTAAAAGATGATTACATGCAAGTGTATTTTTAAATCCACTTTTGTGCATGAACTAAGGTTAGGAAAGAGGCAGATAATCTATCAAGTGTGCCATAACTTTTAAATGAAGGTGACATATTTTTCCCAGTCTGAACAACTTTCATCAGGAATATTTTTGGAAATTTAGAAAATCTCTTTGATGTCAAAAAACTGTTCTCACATTCTTTTGAAGCAGACAAAAGGTCAATGTTAATTGCAATATGTTGTAAATCATATAGATTACTTTCAAGAAAATATTTAAGGGAGATATCTTATATGTGACATTCATTCTTCAGCGAGCCAGACATGGATGATGTTTAATTTATAAAGATTTAAAAGGATGGAAGTTTCTTGCAAAATACAGAATTTAATGTAATTCTTCTGTTTTGTTACCAATTTACAGATATCATCTCTTCTTATTTATGGAGAGAAGTGTATTAATCATCCCATGCAGAGTTGCAAATTCAGCAGAAACATAAATTATCAGTCCTAAACCTCAAATTCTTTCAAAGGATCTGTAAAACTAAAAGTTTTGAATAGCCTGGCTAGAACAAATGGACAAGAAAAGATAATGCATCTTTTGAAACACAAACCTGCAGAGATGTTATGCTCAATTACTCTGACAAAAGATTTGGAAACCAACAATATCCCCTGTGGAATACCACTGCTAAACTGGAATGCTAAATCAAAAGCTCAAAGTTAAGCAAGAATAATATAGCATAAGCCACATTAAATGTGTGTCATCCCTAAAGCTTGAACACACTTGGATATTTATTAGATAACTATTTCTACCTTTGGGGGATGGGGGAAGGCAGAGGGGAAGAGTTCAGATGAGCAAAATATTAGTGCAAGTGCCACTCTGGATTTCACAAGGAGAAATGGTGGGGCTGGGCAGGCTGCATCCCACTGAAAGTCATCTGGTGACCAGCCAGAGAGCTCAAAGCTTGTTCTAGCATCCAAACAAAGGTTCAGAACACAGTCCTTGCTTATCTTCAGAGACAACAAAAAACCCTACTAGAACCCGAGACAGAGAGGAGCTGCTTGGAAGGGTTTTGGAGCAAGGAGCAATAACAACTGTGGTGGCCAACAATCAGCCACTGGGTGCACCCAAGGACGGGCAGCAAGCCACTGGAAAAAGGTGCTGCAGGGAGCTCAGCACTGCCATGTTGCAATGGTGTATGGAGAACACACCTTGTTTTATTTCCAGGGAGTGCTTTCAGCCAAGCCACACGGGCAAGCAAAGCTCCCATCTGCCCAGAGAAATGGGGACACACCGAGCCACCTCCTGTGGGACCAGGGCAGGGCACAGCAGGGAGAGAGGCTCTGCAGGCAGCTGCTGCTCCCAGCACCCCTGCATTGCTGTGCACTTTTGGGGAGAGGAGCACTCAGGACACATCCATCCCAACACTGAGTAAGGAGGAATGGAATGTGGGCTCTTTTTGAGGGACGGGAACGACGCTGCCAAAAACGCACTGAGAATACGAGTCCAATTTAGGCCAGTCAGCTCTTATTATCTTCACTGACATGGCAACTCCATGATTTTGGCTGCACAGAAAAAAAGGGATCCTCTTTCTGGACTGCAGGCCTGACATGCAGAGCTGCTGCACACGCAGCTGGGGGAGGCAGGGGTCTGGAGAGGCCTTGGAACACAGCAGGTGGGTATTGGGAATCTTGAGTTCCTGTACTAGCACATAAGTGATAGCATTACAGACAAGTAAAAACATAGAAAAATTTAGGTGAATTATACAATAATTTTAGTCTACCAGTTCTGAATGTTACCCCTGAATATCCAAGGTCTGTGTCCTAGGAAACAGGGGTGCTGCAGGATCAGTTCTGCTACAGTCCTTGTTCTCCAGACAGATATGCCAGTCAGCAGGGGACCATTATTCATGTGGAAAAGGATGAATTTGTTGATTGATGTTAAAAGCTGATAGGGAAGTTGAAAGGACAACAAACAAGAAGAAATACAGAGCACACAACTGTGGTTTTAAAGTTAATGGGTTTTTCCCATCAGGTAATGCTGCATATGAAATAATAATGGTGCTAACTAAAACATTAGTTACTACTTGATGATGACACTTTACATCTTTCTGTAAACCCTTTTATTGACACTAGCAGAATCTCCTGTGAATAAGGGAGAATAATGTCCTACATCAATATCTGGCATATGTAATGTGTTTATATAATCCAGCCCTCTTCACGGAATTAATTTGATCTGTCTGGTTTGGAGCATGTACTGCTGGTTACCCATGCTCCCTGTGTGCTTTTATTTCTTGAAAATGCAGCTTGCTCTGTTTTTCTGGCATCCTGGCTGCCTATTGAATGGGGGTAAGAGCACAGACTGAATGGCAATCTACTGACAACCACTGTTGCCAAACCAGAGCTATGTTTGTGTGGGACGCAAACAACAGCCACTCATCCTTCAATTTCTGAACACCAAAATGACAGGTAGCTCTTAGAGAAGTTTCACTTCTAAATTATTAAGTAAAAGAGAAAGAAAGAGACAGGGAAAAAAAAACAGACTAAGAAATTAGAGACACTTACTGAATTACTCCAGTGAACAATATTGATTGACAAATCCAGTCCTAAAAATCAGAATTAAAATTAACTGCACTTACCGCATCAGTCAGTCACATCACAGAGTCTGAAAGTCTGGCATGAAGGATGAACAAATGCTGTGAAATAAAACCCAAATGCAATTACACTATAAAAAATATTTGCCAGTTATATTTTATACAGGAGTAACACATCCTCACAAGTTTGAAAACTTTGCGTTACCAAGCGAGAGTGAGTAATTGCTTATCTTGAAACTTTTTCAAGAAGTTCTTATGCAAGGGGTTTAGCTATCAATCAAAATCAAATTAAAAGGGTTTGCTGCAAATGAATCAAAGCAATACAATTTTATTTTTCTGATGAGATTTATTTACATAGTGAGATTAAAAATGTCTCAGATTTATGCACCCTCTCAGAACATGAATTTCCTAGATTTGAAACCTTTAATGCAATAACCTTTACCCTGCTTTGAGATAAGCCTGTGTCAGCATTTATAAAATAAAGTCTTTCTAGCTGTTTGGTCCAGTATAACAAACCACTTCCTCCTCCTTTTATTCCTTTAAGGCCCCTTTCCTGCAATCCAGCATTTCTACTCCATTTTCCTCCTCTACCTCCACATCTAGAGAAATTCCAGGAAACTTTCCCAAGAGATTCCTCTAAGATAAACAAGAATATATCTCTAGAAACACTTAGAGGACTAAAAGGCCTGTCTGTAGTAAAATCAGTGGTAGCACTGCCCATGATTACACTGGAGACTTAAAAGATCCAAAGCTCTACTCTGCTGCTGGACCATGAGGTGCATGCTTTCAAAGAGGAGTGCTGTACCAAAGGACAAATTTGCGATGCTCCTACACAAATAGAGGAACAAATGCACAGAGAAGCACATTTTCTTTGCTGGTTTCTATCATCAAGACCATCTTTGTGGATTTTATTTCTGGACATACCAAAATATCAACCCTAAACAGCCATCTCGTTTACTGCCTACCTTTCAATCAACTTCATTTTTTCCAGACTTTGGCCCAAAAACATTGTCAGTTTTCCCTTAGGAATAGCCGTGGAAGTTTCATTTCTTACCAGCTTTCAAAGACTCGTATTTGTGGCTCTTTCTTCTTCTTTTTATAAAGTGCATTACGGATAAGACACAAAGAGACCAAATACAGCTAGGTTGCAGTACTACAAAAAGGGCTCATATGATATTTTCCACAAATTTTTAAAAGTGTGCAGTTACCCAGGACTGGGAAGCTGCTGAGCTGTGCTCAGTGTCCTTCTACAAATAAAATAGGTGTCCAAGACACAGAAAAATCACGTTATTCTTCATGGTGCATCTTAAGCACTGTGGCAGTTTCCCTGTGAAAACCTGAGAGGAGGAATTATTGTCAGGGCAGGGAAGGGACATGCTCAGTTAGTTAACAAACAAGGCACACTTCCTTCGTTAGGCCATGCCACACATGGGTACCTGCTTCCTGCATCTCCATAATCACAGTGACAAGGAGCAGGACTTCTTCTGCTTGCTATGAGGCTTTCTGGATCACTGGAGATGATTTTCAGAGCCTTGCTGCATAGATTCTGCCAATTTGTGTTCAGGCTCTTCTACAGGCTGGAACAAGCAGCTGAACAAGCACCTGGCATAGAAGATGAGTCCGAGTGCCCAGGCTGCACAGCACCCATGGCAAAGTGCAAATAATCAATAACCAGAGTCTGAGTGCCCAGGCTGCACAGCCAAGTGCAAATAATGAATATCCAAATTCCCCATAACTTACCATTGTGCTAAAGAAGCAAATCAATTAACCAACACAGCTGACCTAATGGTGGCCAGGAAAGAGCTGTGCTTATTAAAAACTTGTCACAGGTTTATTCCTTAATCCTTTGTTTAATCTTCTTGCTCATCCCATTTTGTTTTCTCTCACACAAATGAAGTTCTTGTGACATGTAAAAAAAAAGAGGAGCTGTGTAAGACAGGTGCTAATTACAGCCTCAGGCAGCATGCAGCTGCCCAGGTATGGCATTTGGGCCATGTCCTGTTCCCATTGACCCTTTTCATGCAGAGCAATAGGAACACCAGGGATAACCAGCAGCAGCATAGGCTCTCAGGTGCTGTTTTCCTCTGCACTTCCAATGTCATGGCCCTGGGCTCATTCAGAGCTGATGAGCTGTGCACAAATGTCACACGTGCCACATATGCCTGCAAATCTGCTGCTCTTGGGTGGGGACAGCACAGCTCCACCAGCTTAGGACTCTGCATCCAAGGATGAACAAAAGACTGGTGTTTCCAGTATATCCTGCATTTTGAAAGTGCTGGTGAGCTGTCCTAGGCACACTACACTTGACAGGAATTTTGGAGGAACCTGTGTATGAAACAATGGATCTGATGAAGGCGCAAGCTCTTCAGCCTCAGGTGAGGGGGGACAGGGTGTGGCAATACCCTGAGATCAAAAAAACATAAATAGCCTACTTAGCAATGAAGGTTGGCCACTACAGTCCAAATAATTCAATTTAAAACACTGCAAATCTACTCCTGCAGCATATAATATCATCATGAGTGCGTCTATTCTAACCCACTGATGACCTCAGGGAGTTTCCAAGAATATTACTTCTATTTTCTGTCCTTTCATCCCTAATGTATACAGGCAGACTTTGCTCTGTCTGCAACAAGAGAAGCCATTATGTCTTAAGAAAAAAAAATGACCACTCCCATTATCTGAATGCCAAATTTCATATATTCAGTTTACCAATATTCCACACCAGCCTTTCAGATCGGTGAAATGAGATGGGCTCAGATCTCTAAAATCACCAGGATAGAAGCAACATTTTTGTCAACTGCAACATGAAACTATGGCAAGAAAAACACAGCTGACATTCTAAAATATGAAAAACTGCCATTATATTTAAGGTGTTTCTAAGAAAGAATATTGCATTTATTCTTGTGAATAAATTCACAGATTTACTATACATCAGACATTAGGCTTTATTTTTCTGTATAAAATAAATATAGCAGGAGTATAAGATTATGACTTCACTATTATTTTGTAAAACCATTTAATTTAAACAGAGATGCCTATTCACCTGATATCATAAAACAGAAAACAGAACCATCAAATTATTGTACAGCACAAGCACATTGTACATGAAGACAACATAGGTAGACTTTCATGTGAAACTGCTGGGTTTTATCACTGTTTAATGATTTGTTGCACTATTTATAGGATAAACAATAAATCTAACATGATTCATCATATTAGCCAATAAATCATGAGACAAATCATTAGGCAGAGTGATAAAATCAAGTGTTTTAGAAATAAGTTAATCTATGATGCCAATGCCTAATCTAAATAGTTGCTTAAAAACCCTATTTACTAATCATTTTTACATAAAGAAAGACTGATGATTATGTAGATTAAATGTGTACTTATTCCTATAATCACATGTTCTGTGCTGGTCTGTTTAGAAAGGAAAAAAAAAAAGATTAAAAACATCCATTGAAAAAAAGTAGCATCATTTTGATTGTATTTGTATATTTATGAAGGGCTTTCTGCACCACTTTTGAGTCTGCCTTCGATTTTGGAGAAGAAATGGTTAATTAAAGCATGCTGCAAGGTTGCTGGACAGATATTATCTTCAGCTCTGAATTCCATAATATCCTAATTAACAATTTCATTAAGATGTGATGGCTGGTTCTAATGCTTCTTCATTCTTCAGCCTGAATATAACCCTGTAGACTTTCTCATTTGTGACAACTGTGTTTATAGCTTCTCTACCCATGGAGCTTCGTGGCACTTTGAATTATGCTCAAGAGTATATGGGCATCACGTCACATTTGTGTGCCTGATATCATACATGACTCGCTGCGCTCCAGCCAGGGTCCTTAATGTACATTCTACAGATGGACTACCCTCTGAATGCTTAGCCAGATATTAAGTTAAATCTTTTTGGAGTCAAGCTTGTTTCACATCAGTTATACAAACATATTGGTTCCTTTAAAAGGACAAATGCACCGAGAACAAGACAGGGAATCTAGGTCGGAAATCCAGGAAAATCATTTTAAATTTCAGTTTAGCCTTTAAATTTGAAAATCTCTTCTGTGGGAATTATTGTTATCTGGGGAGGGCTTTTTTTCATTTACTTAATCCCAAAGAGAAGTAGCTGAGCAATATTTATCAAGAAGTAGATAAGCAGCATAGTTGGCTTAACATGAAAGAAACAAACAGCAAGACAACCTCCTTTCCTCTCACTTTCTATTTTGTATTAAAATGCAACAAACCTGAAAATATAGTGACAAATCAGCATTATATTTCTAGTTCGGGATTTTTCCTAAAAAAAAAAAAAAATTAAAAAAATTTTTAAAAGTTAACATTTGCTTGCCACTGCTGTCTATCTAGTTATCACACTGGGACTATGTCATAGCTACTGTACCTTCTCAATAAGGCTAATCTTTAGAGCAAGGTATTTTCTTCTAACTGAAAGAATATGTTTGAGTAAAAAAAAAAAAAGCATCTGTAGTTAGAGCTGTGACCAAGTGTTTACTTGTCACATGGAGTGAAGGAACAAACCCCTCCAGCTCACCAAGTACACTGGGGAAGGGAAAGGAAGGGAAGAGGGGGGCAAGTCAGGCCCTGGGAGAGGGGGGCTGTGTCACAGAGGCTGAAGGGAGCAGAGGGGATACTGTTGGATTTGTTGTTTTCTCACTTTTTATCTCAATCCATACAGCATGTTTTGTAGAATTGTCTGAGACACGACTGCAGAAGTGAGAGCAATTTGATGCTTTGTGCAGTATAGGTGGGGATGGTTTGTTTGTATCTGTTTGGTTTATAATGTGCAGAGATCCCATACACAGAAAAAATGCAATAACCAGGAGCATGCCAAAAGCATATGCCTGCAGTCCCTTGTTATTCTTTTAGAACCTGCTTATCTTTGGCTTCACTTTTTCCTGATGACATTTAAGGTCAGATTTTTAAAGGCACTTAGATGCCTCATTTTATTGAAATCAATGGGAGCTAGGTGCTTAAATACCTTTGAAGAACTAGCCCTTTAATGTTTATTAACAATGCCTCAGATGAGGGTACATCTCAGAAAACATAATAATTGCCTTTCTTTATTAACTGTGGTGTGTCAAGATAAGATAGAATCAAGTCCTCAGACTCATCTCCTCTCAATGATTTCCTAAATGAGATCAGTTCCCACTTACATCCTGAATGACCAAGGGTGACTAAATCAGAGCAATGAAGTATGCTTACGTCCTTGAAACTCAAATCATCTTGCAGACACTTCTCCCAGTGTTGCTGATTCACATATTATCAAGTCTTAAAATGTTTGTTGTTTTTCTCCAATACTCAGCTGTTACCATTTTAACTTCAAGATAATATCCCCTTTTTCTCTTTAGGTAAAAATGAGACTTTTATTTTCCCTTGGGAGTTTAAAGTCTCACATGTGAACAATGGAACTAAAGATAAAACAGACTTATTTCTTCATATTTTTGTCCTCATAATTTTAGTCTGGTAGAATCACATATCCATTGTTCATCAATGCAAGGCACAAAGCAGAGGGATCTCCAACTCAGCCACAAAGATACATCTCACATTTTTGGATAGGAAAATTAAAAAGTCAAGAACATAACATTTCTAAGAGAGGCTTTTGGATGATTTGTAAGAGAGAAGTAGGGAAGAGAAAGGGAGGGACTCTCTTCCTGACAGATTGTCAGGAGAAGATTCCTCTTTTCAACCACTAGAATGAGCTTTGGTGAAGCACTGAGCTGAACCTCCCTAAGGCTCAAGCAAGGATATTCCAGCATTTCCTCTTGTTCCTCTAAAGGCAGATTTCCATCAGAGCTCATTTCTACCTTCTGCTTAGCTATGGGCACCCCTGGAGACCGTTCCTGGTGGGAGCCTTCCTCCATTTTTGTCTCCTACAAGCACAGCAGTCACATACCACCTCTGGAAAATCTCTCCTGAGGGTTAGGTACCTCATGTACCAACCAAGAGGTGCCCAAGCTTTCATGAGGCAGTCACACCTATGCCTTTAAAGGCATTCAAATCTATTTTGGGTGCTATGATTCTCTTTTTCACTGCTGTCTCTTTATTTCACTCTCCCTGTTTAATCCCCCCATAGTGAGAGGCCAGCTGATCAGCACCCTGGGCAGTGAGCAGGGAGTGTTAGTGCACCATGGGATGCATTTAAAGCATCTGCCAGAATTGTGAAAGGTTTGAGTTCAGGCTTAACTGCAAGAGACCCTCCCAGCTTCTCACACTATTTCTGTCTAATCACCAAAACAACAGTAAAAAAACCCAAACCAACCAACCCACACACATTTCAGAAGTTCTTTATGTTTGTTTTTCACCTAATTTTCTTTTCTCTTTGTTGATCATCAGGTGATTTCTTGGAAGTCTTAGCCTGCACCTGAGATACCTGAAACACCTGAAACATTATTTTTTAATCTGTCCAGAACTGCTAGGGAGAAGACTGGCTGTATGTTGTGTTTCTGCAGAAGCAGGTGACTCCTGGCCACACCACCTCTCCAGGGTAACTGCTTCTAAAGCCTGCTAAATCAATGTTAACACTCTGCTGTTTAATAACAGCATAAAGCACAGCCCTTGCATGGATTTAATTAGAGCCATGCAATCGACACAGGGTGCACAGAACAGTGCTGCATTGAAAGAAAACCACTCATTAGCTCAATAAATTCAACACTCACTGGACAGGCACTTCTTAAAAATTAAATTTTTGAGGTATTATGATCAGTGAAACTACCCCAACAGTCATTCACAGATAAAATTGTAATATTTCAAGTACCTCCCCTACGTACAACATCTGTTGATGTCAATAGACACCCTGTGTCCATTCCTATGCAGGGCCAGGGCTGTTTCATACAGCAGCAGTGATGTGCTTTTTCCTATCACTAGTCAACCCAGAGGTTTTCAAAGTGATAATCAGGTCATGTGCAAACTGCATGGCTAAAAAACTGGGTAGTGAAACTGTATTCCTGTAAGTTCTTTGTATATCTATGTTTTAGAGTCAGGGTTTAATAGGTTCCTATCTAAGACATCCAAAATTATTTCTAAAGTAGTAATGCAAAAACATTTTACAGTGAATTACTTTTTAAAACATATTTTAAACAGAAACACATCACCATATTTTCTGTGGGCTTGGAAGCTTATGTTAAGTTTCCAAATAAGTCAATTCTATAAAGATAACATCTTTTCTTTAAAAAAAAAAAAGTGTTGCAAGCTAATACTGCACATAACAAATAAGCTTTAATTAAAATTTAAATTGAAATCTGTATTGGTTAATCACTCCTGAACAGGAAATATTTTAAGACAACATTTTCAAAAGCTCTCTGGTCAAATATTTCGGTGCTCAGTACCTATAATTAGGGTAAAAATGTCAAATTTTTCTGTTCACCAAAGTCTAAGTGAGATTTACTAAAGTGCTTGATGTCCATCTGTTCCTACTGTGACATTTACAGCTGAATTGCTACACAAGCTCAGCACCCAAAATGCTGAAGTCCTTTGGGAATCTGGATGTGTTTTGACAAGCAGCATCTGAGCCCAGGTAGGATCTCTGCTGATTTAAAATCTAGTTCCAGCTGCAGAGGATGGGCCATGCTGCAAATCTGTCCTGTAACCATTCCCATCACAGTGCCACATGCCTTTTCTTTCACACAGCTTTTCTGAGGGCTGTTGGAGTGCACCTAATAACTTGCATTAGTATAAAGATTGTATTTTTTTCACACACAACTAATTTCCTGATTACCTAGTTACATATGCAAGTGTCCTACACACAGAGACACTCAAATCACTTAGGCCACAGGTGAAAGTCAGCTCCGGATGAGGAGTGAGTGAAACCCCCCTGAGAGATCAGTGTCCAGTCAGATTTGCTGACCCATGAGCCTGTTCATTACCGATGCAGGTAAATAGCTGTAAGATTATTAACAGTGGGACCTCAGGCAGTCATAAAGCTCTGCCTAAGGTGATTTGAGATATCACCCTATACTTTTAACTCATTATAAATAAATCAATAAAAGCCAAAGTAAGCAAAGTGAATACATATCGTATTTAAATCTAATTATGGGTTAGTTTTGTACAGATCTCTAATAGTCTTCAGTAGGAATAATTTCATCTTCCAGTCATATCTCCCTGCACATAACAACACTACATACTACTGCAGGCACACAGCTGACTTCCAAAATGGTCTCTCAGAGAAAATGACTCTCTTTATTGTGTTTTTATGGTATTTTGATTCATATTTTATAATAAAGTAACTTTTAAAGTTCCCCAAATGCAACATTCTTTCTATGTTTTCCTAAGAAGAAAAAAAAAAAAATTTGTATGGTCTTTAAAAAAAAATAAAAATCTTTTCGTAAGCCAACGTTTATATTTTCTATTGAAAACATGCTACTACAATAAAGTGGTTTATGTTAATATATTAAAAAAAAAAGCTGTCAAAACCTGCATGAGTTGTTTAAGCACTAGAAATGAAAACCAGCAACAATGAAGATGTGCTGCCTTCATATTTGGCCACGTGCCACAACTCTAAAGAGGAGTCCATCTAGAACATGCACCGCATTACCCTGTTGAGCGAGCTATTGGCACTTTTTTTTTCCCCCTAAAGTAAAACATTTTTGACAAGCAACTCATCTATAGCCATTTCACACGGCTTTTCTTTCATTTGCATTCTCATTAGAAAGATGAGATTTTATAAAAGTGAGGGTGGAAGTGCTCAGCACGGAGTGCAAACAGGGAACCCCGCATCCGAGGTGATAATCCAAACCGAGCTGACAGCAGAGAGGATGCGAGATCCATGATTGGCAATTTAAGCAACACCAAGTGAAATGTGAGCAGCAACATCACATCACAAATCATTGAAACAAAGGGACTCAACCTTTTTCAGGTTAACTTAATAGGGGCTGGACAAAACAAGAATGGACACTTTATAGGAAAAGAAATAAAAGGAGGATGTTTCTAAACTCTTTAACCATTCTGGGAATAATATTGGGAGAAAATAATGCTTCAGCTATGACTCTGTTGAAGAAACAATACATTTTGGCTCATCCCAATGCTTTGATTTTATGGCTAGAAAATCTCCAGGTTTACAAGCACATGATGCCAAGTTTTAAACATATTGTAATAGAGTCAATTTTCAACCCAGTTCCAGAGAGCCACAAACACAGAAGTCATTAACAAATAATGGGCTTTGTGTGCATGCTGATATTTTATTTATTTATTGCACCTTATTTTGTAAAACATTCCTCTGTCACTAAAAAGCAAAGAAATAGAGAATGCAAACAGTTGTTCTATCAGACATCATATGCTTGGATGAAGTTTCTAAAATAAGGCAATAGCCACATCATTTTTGTTAACTGCTGATGTAAGCTTTTAAAAAATATTTGGAAATGTGGGAAAAATGAAAATAAAATATACCAGATAA